>NW_020926057.1:0-163386 GCF_003984885.1 Neopelma chrysocephalum
CATGAAAAACTATACAGATGATTAGCAATGTCTGTGTAAACATCAGATCTGTTCTAAGGCCACACATCAGCAATGCAGTACCTTGGGAATGCAGGTTCAGCTTCCTCCCAACACTTCCATGGCCCAAGGGAGGAGGTGCCCTGACTGAGCTCCAGGCTGTGTAGATGGAATGCAGCTACACACTGTCCTCCAGACCTAAAGGTTTCCATCCCTTCTGCCAGTTTTTATTTCCCCACTGACTGCTATCACTTTGCCCTGCCAAAAGAGGTGGGAGATCCAGGTCCTACGTTATTTGCATTTCCCCCAGATAAGCCATTTTAAGACAACAGAAAATATTAGAGAAAACCATCTGCCTTACACGATCTCAGTCTCATTCAGACATGTTCATCACTTTATGTATCTGAAATGATTGGATGTTTTAAAGAAAAACATCCTTTCTTTTTCAGATGAGGTAACATTTTTCCCTAGGCAAGACCCAAAGCCCAAAGTAAAGGAAACTGTGTGATATAAATAACACAGATAAACCTACAAGGTCAAGAAGGCTGAACCAGTGATTTCTGATCTGGAAGTAAACAGGTGGCACTGCCTCCGTCCCTCGGAGAGTAAATGCTAGGAGAAGTGACTTTTCTCTGTCCATTCCATGCTGGCTTATATGCAGGTGGAATTTGATGACTAAGGCTACCCACAAACACTTGGTGTCTTTGCAAGTGTCCAGGTAAACTCTGGATCTTAGATATCTAAAAAGATTTGAAAGTAAGGATGTTTATCTTTCTTTTTGAGCAATAAAAAAGAGGTAAAAGCAAAAAAATGAGGAGAAGGTTTTGCTGCTAAATGTCTTCCAGTTTCAAACATGAGAAACTGCAGTTTTGGAATATCAGACAGATGGTGATTAACAGAGAGCACAGGTAAGGAAGGTAGAACACAAGCTGTTGATCACTTAGCTTGGGGATATATAAGCCAGCTCTTGTGAATACAGATAGAGATATTCCATGTTTATACATCACCTCTTCTTTTTTTTTTTCCTTTTTTATTTAACAGTTGCTGAAAAGTTGTTTTAGCAGCTGTACCACTGTGGGAAAGAGGAAAAAGGAAGATACAAGAGTCTCACTCCCTGGGGATTCATTGACTCACAGAATTGTTTGGGTTGAAAGGGACCTGAAATATCATCCAGTTCCAGCACCCTGGCCTAAGGCAGGCACACCTTCCACTAGACCAGGTTTCTCCAAGCCCCATCCAACCTGGTCCTGGACACTTCCAGGGATGGGGCATCCACATTTTCTCTGGGCAATGTGTGCCAGTGCCCCACCACCCTCATAGCCAAGAATTGATCCCTCATACCTAATCTAACCCTGCCCTCTGTCAGTTTAAAGCCATTTCCCTTTGTCCTGTGTAGTGGGTTGTCCCTGCCTGGATGCCAGGTACCCACCAAAGTTGCTCTATCACTTCCCTCTGCAATTGGACAGGAGAGAGAAAATACAATAAAGCACTCATGAGCTGAGAAAAGGGCCAGAAGAGATCACTCACCAAATAGTGTCACGGGCAAGAAAGACTCAACTTGGAGATATTAGTTGAATTTATTACTAACAAAATCAGAGCAGGATAATGAGAAGTAAAATAAATCCTAAAAACTTCCTTCCCCCCAGGCCTCCCTCCTTCAGGGATTTCACCTCCTCCTCCTCCAGCAACAAAGGGAGATGGGGAGAAAGGATTATGATCAGTTCATCACATGTTGTTCCTGCCTCTGCTCTGGGAGAGGAGTCCTTCCCCTGCTCCAGTGTGGGGTCCCTCCACAGGAGACAGTTTTCCATGAACTCCAAAACATGGGTCAATCCCACAGTCAACAGTTCTTCACAAACTGCTGCAACGTGGGTCTCTTTTCCATGGGGTGCAGTCCTTCAGGCACAGGGTGTTCCAGTGTGGGTCCACACAGGGCCACAAGTCCTACTGGGAAAACCTGCTCTGGCATGGGCTCCTCTTTCCATGGGTCAGCAGGTCCCTGCCAAGACCCTGCTCCAGTGTGGGTTTCCCATGGGTTCACAGCCTCCTTCAGGCAATCACTTGCTCCAGCAGGGGCTCCTCCATGGGCTGCAGGTGGGTCCTCCATGGGCTGCAGAGGCACAGCTGCCTCACCATGGGCTGCACCACGGGCTGCAGGGGAACCTCAGCTCCAGCGCCTGGAGCACCTCCTGTCCCTCCTTCTGCACTGACCTTGGTGTCTGCATTAGTGTTCACATGTTCTCACTCTGACCACAATACATCTGCACAATAACTTTTGTTTTTCCCTCTTCAATACATTATCCCAGAGGTGTTACTGTCATTCCTGATTCTCTCAGCCTTGGCCAGCGGTGGGTCCATCCTGGAGCTGACTGGCATTGGCTCTACCAGACACAGGGGAAGCTTCCAGCAGCTTCTCACAGAAGCCACCCCCGTAGCCCCCACACTACCAGAACCTGGCCACAAAAATCCAATACATCCTGTCATTCCATACCCTTGTCAAAAGAGCCTCTCCAGCTCTGCTGGAGCCCTTGTAGGTACTGAAAGAGGCTTTAAGGTCTCCCTGGAGCCTTCTCTTCTCCAGGCTGAATACCCCCAACTCTCTCAGCTTGTATCCTGGCATATGGCTGCAAACAGAGGATCCAAAACTGCCCATCCTTCAGCCCCATGAAGTGCAATCAGTAACACAGATCACTCCAGCACACAGTTCCTACTTGTGTGGCACAGGAGAAGCACTCCTACAAATTGCACATAAAAATTTCTCTGTGTCAATGATGGTGCCAGAATTTTCTATATGAAACCATTATAAGACAGATAAGGCTCATAAAATGGAAATCTGTGAACTAGTCCGAGCACACTCTCTTTGCAAAGCACACATCAAACTTACAGGTACTTTCACATCTAACATAAATTAAAAGCCCTCTTTTAAAACCAAGTTGTGTTTTTATATTTCCAAGTCATACAGAATCCAGCACTGTCAAATGGAGAGTTTCCTTCGGAATACCCACTGCCTGTGTGAATGGCTACTCCCCACACTTCCAACAACACTGACCTCTTTGGGGTTTGTCTCCTTTTATGCCATCCATGCCTTTGGCCCTTCTCAGAAGAAAAGGGATCCCTGAAGAGGAAAATGGCTTTCTTTACCCTTGCTTCCTCTACTTTTCTCTTCAAACCTTCCTTCTCATTCAGAGTGAAGGGCCATATCAGAGAATTACAGAATCACAGAATCAAGTTGGTTGGAAAAGACCTCCAAGATGATCAAGTCCAACCTTTGAACAATCACCACCTTGTCAATGAGAGCACAGCACTAAGTGACATGTCTAGTCATTTCTTGAATACCTCCAGGGATAGTGACTCCACTATCTCTCTGGACAGCCTGTTCCAGTGTTTAATCACCCTTTCTGTGAAGAAATTCTTCCTGAGGTCCGATCTGAACCTTCCCTGGGGCAGCTTGAGACTGTGTCCTCTCATCCTGTCACTGGTTGACTGGGAGAAGAGGCCAACACCCACCTGGATACAGCCTCCTGTCAGGGAGTTGTAGAGAGCTATAAGATCTCAACTGAGCCTCTTTTTCTCCAGGCTAAACAGCCCCAGCTCCCACAGCAACTCCTCACAGGACATGCCCTCTCAATGCTTCACCAGCTTTGTTGCCCTTCCCTGGACTTGCCACAGCACCTCAATGTCCTTTTTGCAGTGAGGGGCCCAGAACTGGACACAGCACTCGAGGTGTGGCTTCACCAGTGCCGAGTACAGGGGGACAATCATTTCCCTAGTCCTGATGGCCACACTATCGCTGATACAAGCCAGGATGCCATTGGCCTTCTTGGCCACCTGGGCACAGCTGGGCTCATGTTCAGCTGCTGTTGACCAGCACCCCCAGGTCTTTTTCCACTGGGCCACTTTCCAGCCACTCTGTCCCCAGCCTGCAGTGCTGCACAGGGTTATTGTGGCCAAAGTGTAGGACCCGCCCCTTGGTCTTGTTGAACCTCGTCCAATTAGTCTTGGCCCGTCGATCCAGCTTGTCCAGATCCCTCTGCAGAGCCTTCCCACCCTCCAGCAGATCAACACTCCCACCCAACTCAGTGCAATCCGTGACCTGACTGAGGGTTTGCTCAGTAAAAGACATATTACAAATAAGTCCTGTTCCAACAGGAATAAAAAAAGCCATGGGAAATATAAATATCAAGGCTATAGAGTGAGAATGAGTCAACAGGAATACAAACCAGTAAAAGAATGACATATACATTTTATCTTAAAATAAAAAACTGCACCAAGACCTCGTGCCTTCTGAATTATAAGCCATTTGGCTTTTGTCATATGACAGTTAAGCATTTAATCTGGTCAATTTGGGATCGTTCAAGTCAATGCAGAGAAACAGGTGTCAGTAGACCATGAGTCATTTTATCTGTATATCTATATCTATATATTTGTGTGTGTATAGGTGTCTGTGTGTATATGTGGCCTAAATAAAGAAATATACACATACAAATATATTACATAATAATATATTTATTATTATAATATATAATACACATTTATTATTACATATATTTAGGCAATAGGGTGAGACAAATTGCTCTCTAAAGGGACTTGTTCCTTCCCATTGCCTGCCTCAGACACAGACACTTGCAGTCAGCCAGATGAAACCCGTCTTACCAGGCTGAGGTGGCTAAAAAAAGGCAGAAGAACAATTCAGACTTCACCAATTCCCAGTAATATAAGTACATGTCAAGTGTTGTGTGTGTTTGAGCCTGTCCTCAAATGCCTTTGCTCTGGATTCTCTCGCTCTCTGCAGCTACGAAAGGAACTGTCAGATTAATCAGCTGCCACAATCTGCAGCATACTTGTCTGAACTGGAGCAATAATGTAGTAACTGTTGTGGAAGGGACTAGCCCAAAATAGTTGGGAAGAGGGGGGTGATGATGAATGCATGTATATAGTGGACTATAAGTGAATCCAGTCAGATTTTCAGCCTGTGTGCAGGGGGGTAAATGGGTTTAATATCTAAGAGGAACAGTTTGAGAAGGAGAAAATGTGACTGCGTTTGACCCATCTGAGTAGGGGAGGGGCGGGGGGGACATCAGGTGTCTAGCAAAGCAGGCCTGTTTGTGGGGAAGGTGTTAGGTGGGCTGAAATGAGAGTGCCACCATCTAATGCGCTTGGTCAAGTGGCCCATATGTACTCCTGCTCGCCTGGGAAGGGCTGCAGTTATATTACCAATGCATCTGCTATATGCCAGGACAGGGAGAAGTGTTTATGGGAAGCAGTTTCAGGCAGGGATCTTTCCCCACCTGTCAGTGACGGGGTGCACTCCTTCAACCAGTACTCCGTAGGTGGAAAGTCACTCTATCCCCATAAGAATTAAGCTGCAATATTTTCTGCCTCCTTCACACACTGGATTTGAGTGTCCAGGCTTCCTCCTCTTTTGCCACTGGTGGTCTTGGAGTTGCTGCACCAACCTGTTTTCTTCTGTGGCAAGTCATCAACTTCACAAGTTTGCATCTGAACACCCCAATTCCCTGAGAAGTCTTCCTACAATGGGAAAAATTATTAGAGGAAGGAAGAAGTAAGTTTTCTATGGCTTCTTCTATATTTACTATGAGAAACCATAGAGTACTTTTTGCAGAAGACACCACTTAGGATTTCAGTTCCTGTTTCATTTATTACTCAGTTACTATCTTGTCTGGTATCAGCAATTTCATCACTTCTTTCACCACAGGGCCAGTAAAATGTAGATAATTCTTGACACTTTTTCACTTACTATATTTTCAGAAATCATACAATGGCCCAAAATCCTACAATCTGCACCATGCTTGACCATCTTCACTAAAGCATGCTTCAAAATATTGTCTACACTTTATATGGCTTCATCCTGTTGTGAATTGGCAAAAATCCACTGGTGATGTGGTTTCACAAGGTCCTCCCTTCTTCCTTTTTAAGAAAAATCCTCATTCAGCTAAGAAGAAGAGCAACCAGTTATTAGTAAGGAACATGAAGAGAAATGGGGAGGAGGATTAACAAAGAGGGAGGAGAAGAGGAGAACTCTCAAATGTCAGATAGGGACATCTTGGCTTAACAAGGCTGAGGAGCCCGTGAACAGGAATAGCCTTGATGCATCTCAGTGTAGTAACAGAAACAGCCAGGAGGCCAGACTAAAATAGGTCTGTAGCCCAAAGTTGTCATGACACGACTCAGAAATCAGGGGGATGAGGGAAACAGAATTACGTGGTTGTGGTGGCAGATGCTCCCCAGGCTTCCCACAGGTTAGTTAGCCAGGGAGAGAAAGACTGACTGTGCAAACTTACCTGAAACCAACATATTTGCATAATTAGCCCTAATTTCCCCATGGGGTTAATTTTCTGCCCATTGTTTGAACTATCATTCTCACTTCCACACTGGATGGGACAAAGCGTGCTTTTTAGAATCATAGAATCACAGAATGGTTTGGGATGGAAGGGACCTTTAAAGGTAATCTAGTTCCAACCCCCCCTGCCTTGGGCAGGGATATCTTTCCACTAGACCAGGCTGCTCAGAGCCCCATCCAGCCTGGCCTTGAACACTTCCAGGTATGAGGAGCCCACAATCTCTCTTGGCAACCCGTTCCTTGTGCCAGTGCTTGATAGCTGAACTAGACAACCCAAAACCCAGGGTCACTTATTTAATACCAAAGAATGTATTCAGAAATCTAAGCAGTGCAATAGGGAGATGGCTGATTTGTTAATAACTCTTCCACTGCTGGGGATTTTTTGTTCAGATTTCACATTTCCCTCGTTCCATCCCACTTACTGTGTTGTCTCCTTGGTGAGTCACACAAAGACAGCAGGAATGACAAGCACGACAAAACAGATAGCTGTTAGAACAGAAAATCAATATGGTTAGCACCTGGTGTTATCTTAATAATTGCAGAATTTTTCCATGTTACCCCATTGCTTTGCTTCCTGGGGCAAACAGGACCTAGCCAGAGGTGACTTGGGCAACTAGAGGTTGACCACAGCCAAATGGGCAGGGACTACTCATGTTGTGGTCTCTGGAGTAATTTGCAATATCCTTCCTTCCTTTATGTCACACCATTATTCCTCCTCATTATAATGTGTACCACAGTCGTTGGCAGACTCCAGCTGGAATCAAGAGCCCTTGTGCAAAGTCTTGAGCACGGGCACAGTAAGAGACAATTTCTATTTCAGTGGCTAATGGCTGAATGGAAGATGGGGAAGGGGGAGAAGAAAATCTCTGCAGACTGATCTAAATGCATCAGTTTAGCTGTGAGGAAACATTTTGTTTGACCATCTTTTTTTTTATTCCTTTGAAAATGTGAAAGGAATACATCATTGAAATATTTACTTTTTTTTTTCCTGGTTTTTTCCAGTTGAAGTGATTCACTGAATTCACAGAAAGTCTCAGAGAAGAATCCTAAAATGGCTTCATTTAAAAACTAGACTTTTGGTTGATCTGTTTTCTTTTACATCCCTTATGAGTCTAAGAAATCTTCTTTATAAAAAGTTTAAGTGCTTAAATAATCTGTTTATGCTGTCTCTAGTAACGTCTTGCCCAATACATGGACATAGGTTTGTCTTGAAATATATTTATTAGCTTTTCTGACAGAAATAGAGCTGTTTGGTAGAACAGCAAACTGAAAGGCAAAATAACTGCTCTGGGTGATTGAGTGAAGTCTTTAACAAAATGACATACCTGTCACTGGCAGTGTCACTGAGGAGGAAAGAGATGGATGAGTCGAACCTATGAAGAGAGAGAAGTTCTTGATTTTTGTGTCAATTTTCTCTTCTGACAAACAGCATCAGAGCAGTGATGAGGACACAGTCAGGCAAAGAACCAGCTTGCTCCAGCATCAAAGCAGTGGTGAGGATAGAGTCTGATGGCTCCCCCTCTGCACAGAAGACTTAATAATTGCCATGTTTGTATCTCGGTCATCAATAGGTGTTTCCAGCCTGGATATCAACATATGTGCTGATGTGATATCTGTTAATGGTGGGCATGAAGTGAACTGGAATGGGATCCATCTAAGATCTCTATTTCATATGAGATTGGGAAGGATGGCTTTCAGAGTGCCAAGCTAGGATTTGGAAACTTGGTGTCAAACAGGACATGTTTTTGCCCAGAAATATAAGCCAGAACTTCCCTGGTGCAAAAAATTAATTAGATTTCTCTCTTATCCCTGAAAGGAATCTCTGCACTTGTGCCAGTATGAGATATGGAGGTTTTTAACAAGAGGTTCTGTAAGAGTGGTCTGTTGATAAATGTCTTTGTACTGAGTGCTGGGGGAAGAACTGAGAAAGGGGAGGATATTCCTTATCAAGCCTCATAGAAGACATCACATCATAACAAATAGAAAGGCAACACTTTAGGGGAATAAATATCTAATGCTCTGATTACAAGGACCTGACCTTGCTTAGGTTTGAGTGCATTTTGCAGGAAACTGGTATTATTGTTCTGCTGAACTAAAAGCTGAGGGTCTATTTCATTATCCAGTTTCCTGGTTTTCATTCATAATCCTAATTTTAAAATTTTAAAATATTTGTAATTTTAAAATACTTGTAATTTCTGACCATTCAATAGGTTGTATCACTTTTTAGGACTGGTATGTTGGTGGATTATTCCCATCACAGCAAGAAATGCTTTCACCCTGATAGTACCAAGTGAAATTTTCAATGGAAAAAAGATTACTGTTGTGATGGAAGAGGAAAGACCAGACAACACATTGTTACTGCTGTACCTGTAACACTCTGAACTGGGCACCACACGGAAACAGAGGGATCTACGAAATAGGGGAGAAAGTCCTGGGTTAATGCTGAAAGAGAGTGTCAGGTGAGTCAGGCCATTCATTCTTACAGTCAGAGCAGCAACAAGAGCCAGTGATGGCCAAGTGTCACCTGAGAGGTCACTCTGCAAACAAAAGGACCTGCCCAAACCATCCTGCTCTGCCACATGGCCTGGTGTGGTCACAAGGGCTGGAATTCCTCTCACCTACTGTTCTGTGTGGCCTCTGAGATAGTCCTCCAGGCTGAGCTATAGTCAGTGGGGAGAAACAAGCCTTTACAAGCTGTAATTCATCTAAAATAGATGTGAAATAGGGCAGCTAACAGAGCACCACCAACACCTATCCCCTGTGTTGGTTATAAAGGCAGTCCAACTCAGATGTGGGCACCTATGCAGTAGACATCTACAGTTCTGCAAGATTACTTTCCTCTTAAAGCTCAAAGTACTGGTGAAACCTTTTTTTTTCCTCCACTCTGTTGGTAGGAAAAGTCCTCTCATGTTGTCCTTGCATTGGCTCCCACCTCATTAAAATTCATTTCACTTCACTGACTCAGAGGAGGGTAATAGAAGCCTGTGGACTGTAGAGGGTGTGCACAGCTGGGTCTGTCCACCTTCAGTAGCTCTGCTTGATGCCCAGAGAGAGCCCCAAACCCTCAGTGCAGCCACAGATGCAATTTTGCAGTTAGTATGAAAGACAAAGTAGGATGCAGCTCTGTCCTCCCCAGAGGTGTCATCTCCAGCAGTCAGAAATGACATCACGTCAGAGCTCTGAGTTCCCTGATCCCTCCATCCTGAACCCCCCTAGGCTGTTCCCTATGATTGATATGCTGACTTGGGTGGTCTGGACCCTGCATGAACAGGTCATGACAGTGATGTGGTGCAATAAAAACCGCCTCACCTGGCTCGGGAGTCTGTGGTGGCCGCGCGTTGCTGTCGTTGGTGCATCGCACGTCAAGGGGGGTCCAGTTGATGTTGCCGTTCACCTTCTCGCACGTGCTGGTGCCAGAAGTGGGGAGTCGCTTATCATAACCACTCTGGCATTTGAAATGCAGCACTTGTCCTATGTAATAGGGTTTCTTCAGTCTGATGGAGGCATGTGGAACAGCCTTGGGGGGACCACAAAAATCTGTGGGATCAGAAGGCAGCACACGGCTAAAGCAGATAGATTTTGCACGCTGCTTTTGCTCTTGAAAATTATGATTTGTATCCTTACAAAGTACAGACAAGCAGGATATACCAAGCCTTCCTAATTCTTGGTTAAGATATAAAATACTCATTCGCTTACATCATATCGCTTACATCATATCACTTACTTGGCCAAGATATTACAGCAATTGTTTTTTTCCCTCTGTCTGCAAAGTAATTAAATATTACTTATCATTCTTACACTGCTTCCATAGAAATCAGCGTGAGAACTGTTACATTATTGAATGGGCTCTTATTTACAATTTTGGGCAAACTCTGAAAAATCTTCTTGCTTCTGGGGTGCAAGGCTCCCTGTTTTAATTTCTGGCTTCTGTGTAAATTCTAACTGTATTGTGGGAGCTGTTGACAACAAAATTTTCTCTTTTGTGCTAGAAGTTACACTTGCTGAATTACAGTAGGATGAATATCAGAGCAAAGCCAGAGCGCCCAAACTTTGAGGGGTGGGATACAACTGTTTAAAGTTCTAACTTGCAAAGATAAGCACAGAAGATCATTTGTTAGAGTGGTGCCCAGATCTGTCTTATATTAACTCGTCATCATCATGGCTAGGCTTCGTGAACGAAGATTTGGGAAGTATATTAACTAACTCATTGGAAAAACCCCTCTATAAGGTCTTACAGTAATGGATGGGCTCCTACTTACCTTTCTGATCAAACTCTGAAAAGTCTTCTTGTTTCTGGGGTGCAGGGCTTTGTGCTTTACTCTCTGGCTTCTGTGTAAAATGTAACTCGGCCGTGGGACCAGTTGACAGCAAAGTGTTCTTATCTGAGGAGAAGTTACATTTGCTGAATTACAGCAGGACAAAGAGAAGAACAAAGCCAGAGCACCCAAACTTTCAGAGGTGGGATGGAACTGTTTCAAGTGCTGACTTGCAAAGGTAAGCACAAAAGATCATTTGTTAATGCCTAGCTGTGTTTTGTACCAACTAATGCATTGGAAAAACACCTCCACGTATAGAAAAAGGACAACACTCACTTACCAATGCATTCAAATCCGCTGTAGTCCCAAAAGGCACCCTGCTGTCCACTGTTACACTGAATTACTGGGTGCTGGCCACTGTTTCTGTCATAGCCACTGTCACAAACATAGTACATCTTGGTCCCTGGCACATACGCTTCAGCAGTAACATCAGCAAATTCAATCCTTGGAGGATCTGGGCAACCTTCTGCAAACGGAAAGCACGAGAATCAGGACAACCTGTCATTCTGCTTTATCCATCTCACATCTTTCTGTCTTCTCAATACCAGACGTCCAGCAGATGGGCAACACGAAACACTATCAACATTTTCTTGATGAAGCTGTACACAGTCATATTGGAGAGCAATTAGTGGGACCAGAGTGTGCAGCCCTGAGCCTATGGAATAAGGCACAATGAACCAAACTAATTCCTTAAAAATTGCAATCAACTATAACCAAACCCTGGGAATGGGTGTAGACTCATAGTTCTGTCTGAGTACACCAAAGAGCAGCTTACTATGAAATAAGTTTGCAAACCTAAATATAACATGTCCCAAAACAAGGACGTGGAGTGTTGTGTCATCAGCAAATCACGTCTAAATACACTTCTCAATAAGTTGGAATGAATTAAGTTAGATCATTTCAGTGCACTTGAAAAGCCCACTGAGTCTGAGTTGGAGACCCAGAAGTTGACAAAGGCAGTACTTAATGATTATTTAAGGACTAAAAGCAGAGAAATTGTAAGATAAGATAGGCTGGTTGCACCAGGGCTGGTGCTCTGCATCTTTGGGTGCATGATCTGTGACCCTTTATGCTTATGCATTATAGTAACAGCTATTATGAGTAAAATTTCTTAGTCATCTTGTCCTCACATTTTCTGCAGCTGTAATTAATGCAGCCTCAGCAACCAGTGAGAATGACTGTGAAAGGTCCCTGAGTCCCTGATAGCTGTTCATCATCTGGTGTCTGCCCTTGACTCCCAAAGTGCCTTCTCCTTGAAAGACCAACAGCAACTGAACCTGAAAGTCCCAGCCCCAGCCCCAGCCCTGCAATGCCCTTTTCTTTCATTTCCTCGCTTTGATCTTTTCTGCCCTTTTTACTTTTCATTATCTTGCTGCTTTAGTAAAAGTCACAAAGTTTGAAGAAGGCAGCAATGAAAAACACGTGAGCAGCTTAAAAACTAATCTGCATAAGGGATGTTTTAATCCCCTTGTATCTTTGTGCTATCAAAGGATTCGCTTTGTAAACTACATCAGACTGTGGCTTTGACAGAAGCAACTGCACGCGAAATAGTTAACCACATGGTTTACCACAGACTGTCAGGGTGATTAAAATTAAAGAGTTATCAGATTAGCACCAAGTTGAGATCATGTACTCTCACTTTCCCCGAAAGCTAAAAGCATGTTTCCCTCAAGACTTCAAAAGCCTCTTTGAAGCAGACTGCAGATGTGAATCTCAGCACAAGGCACTCAAACCTACAACTCATTAGTCTCTTCTTAAGAAAACCCACAACATTTAACCTACTCATCATAAAGGGCAAACACTGTTTTAGTTGATGATCAAATGAAGTTGGGTTCTTCTGAATCTGCACACATCAGACAAGGACTGTGCAGAAATGGTGCACATGGGAGACGGCGAGCAAAGCCCACCAGGCTGGATCAGCTCACCCACATTGCAACCTTCCTAGGATCCAGCCTTTTAATGCCATCCACATCACTCAAAAGAGACTCTTCTCACATCTAAATAGCTGCAGCATCTACTTCTTTGGCCTTTACCATATTCCTGTCTCTGATCCAGAAAGAATTTTGACAGATTAATTTTCTAGATCTCATTGTGACCTTCTTCTTGCCTCCCTTTGAATTCTGCTTCACTCTCACGTCAAATATTTTGCTTCCACTTTCAAGAACCTTCTCCTTAGCAACCATCATAACCTTTCAAAACATTGGCTTCTCTTCACATGCTATTGCTCCTCACCAATGTGTTTGATATCAAAGTCACCGGCATTTGGGGTTTTTGTTGCACCAGTCTTCACATTGGGAGGAGCTGTGAATGAATAATATGGATATTGCAAGATACCCATTGCCATTATTGCTCTTCACTGTCTCAAAGTATCTTATATATCTTCAGAAGTGCTTCTCTTTAAGTGGTCTTCTACTCATCTTTCAAGAACCTGTAGGCACTCAACATGCAACCCATACAACCTCCTGTCAGGCTGAAGTGATAAGGTCCACCCTGAGCCTCCTTTTCTCCAGGTTGAGCCCTCCCCAGCTCCCTCAGACACTTCTCATCAAACTTGTGCTCCAGACTCTTCCCCAGCTCCATTGCCCTTCTCTGGACATGCTCCAGCCCATCAATGTCTTTCTTGTATTTCATGCCGTGGGACCTCCTGGCACAGTATGGGAAGACTGTGCAAAGAGGAAGCAGACCTGGTGAGGTCTTGGATCATATTCCCCATACAGGATGACCTCTGGAGTGAACCACGCCTAAAACTTCATTCCATCCTTGTGCCCAAGGAAACTGCATGGTTTGCCCCTAAAAAAATCAACATCCTTGCTGTGTGGGTGGTAAAAGAGCCGAGGAATGGGAAGAAGGCAGGGAACTAGGGAGCAGCAGTATGGATTTACTCCTTCACTAGAATTCTGATTTTTAGGGGAAATTAACTTTGCTCTTTTTTTGCTGTTTTGCACCTGGTTGGGAATTAGTCTGTCCATTTGTTTGAGTTGGTGTGATACAAAAATATTCATCTTACAAAAGGCCAGCAACACCTGGGCAGAACCTGCCTCACAGCCTGTGGTGGCCCAGTGTTGCACAGCCCAGCTTTCACTGGGTTCTGCATTCAACAGAGCTGCTACAGGGCTGGACTCCTACTAGTATTGGTTTAAAATACTCCCCCCACATAGCCTTCATAGCTCTTGAGGTTTTGTTTGCTTCCTCATTTTCCCTGCCCACATGTTCTAAATTTTCATCCCCACGGTGAGGTGTTTATTGTCACTAACTTTTTCTCTTTCAATGCCAATGTCCACTGTTCTCCCTTTCCTTAATTCACAAAATTCATCATCTCTCTATCTATCATTCTCATCTCCCATGCCCCAAAAGTGCCCTGGGAATCCATTTTTCTGATTTTAGAGGTATTAAATGGACCAAACAGAGAGGTTGTTGTAATTGTGTTCATGGGATTTACCCCTTCTATCAGCTGCAGAATTGTGAGAACATGTAGCTCTCCTAAGGCAGAGGGGAATTTCTATTTCTCCCCATATTAGTGGATTTTTGGTGCCTACAGCATTTCTGGAAATTCTGGAGATGGTTTCAATTATAATTATGAAGTAGATGGAGATAGACCCTTGGAATTAGAAGGAGAATTCAGACAATAGTGAATTCAGACAATAGACATCAATGAAACATAAAAATTAAAAAGTATTTTTGCTTCTGCTGGGGGTCAGATAAGTTGATAACTTTTTTGAGACCTGCAAGCTTTGTCATCTGAGCAGAAACATAGGTGAGATTCCTGCTATTCCTGCTTAAGCTACAAAGCCTGATGCTATTTGAGGTGTCTCAGGGCCCCTCGACCTCTACATCAGCTGTCAGCTATCACACAGGAGTTACTGGAGGGAAAGAAACCCAGTAGCTACATCAGCATCAGTTGTTTCAGCACTTTCATTTCTTCTCTGAGGATTCCCATTCACGTATGTTACTGATCCAACCACAAAACTGCTCTTAGTATTAGGATTTATGAAGCTCTCCTGCCTACTTTTTTCATGTCTGAGTTGGCAGAGAGAGCAGTGATAGATGAGGCATCAGAACAACACCTTTTGCCCATGAGAAGTGAACAGGGAAAATTTTGTAACAGGTATTTTTAGCATTAGGTAAAACACAGACAGTGAGTCACACCACGGTAACCTGAACTCAGAATTTCCTTAGTCACGTGGTTGTGTGTCGCCAGCACTGACACTATTCTGACGTGAAGTTAAAATGTCAAGGTGCAGAAATAGGATGATTTCCCCCTAAATACAAAGGCAGTAAGACAGGATCAGTAGGAAACTGGATGTTCTGAAGATTTGGGTAGAAGCAGTGGAAGAAACCAGGCACTTCACACACCTGCCCAGTTCAGAGAGGAAAAGCACCTTTCCCCAGAGAGAGCAAGAAATCAAACCAGGCCAAAATGAAGATATTTCCCCAGATGTGTCTGAAGAGGTAAAGCAGCCCTGAGGATTCATGTGCTGTGTGAAACTGTGTGCTCTCTAAATGGCCTCTTGAAGATGAAACTGGTGTGAGCGAAGAGAAGGAATCGATACTGACAACTGGACTGAAATGGTAATGAAATTTTTCTAACTTCAAAACTTACTCCCCAAGGATCTGTTAACAAGCAAGCCTCAGCTCTGCAGGATTCTTTCCCCTCCTATTAATGTCATTTACTGTTTATGTGGATTTGTAAGCTGGGAATAGATGCCAGCTGTGGGGCCAGAGTGCAGACCTCAAGCTTATGGCAATTTGTCTGTGGGATTTTAATTAGCTATACCTTAGATTGCACAGATGTTGTCTTACAAAATCATTTGACCAGGCACAAGTTTTAATGCAAACAGTGAGGGAGGAGAGATCAGCCTTATGGGGCAGGAGATGGGTTTGAATATTCCCAACAGTGGAGAGGAGGTACGTCCTGTCTTAAGGACTAGGCAGTTCAGTGCCTGATGAGTTTGCTGTACAAATGTCTCTGTTGGAAAGGCAGTATAAAATAAACTGGAATATAAGCCAGCAGGAGCTGTCCATTAACTTCTTCTGTAGGACCACAGAAAACTGGATTTAGGAGAAATGCACTTATCTCTTGGCTTCATCATGCTGACCAGCTGTTTGCCTCTGACCCAGGCAGTGGAATTGAATGCAAAAAAAATTCCATATACACCAAGGCCAGAGTTGGTTGGACAGTGGACTAGGCTTTCTCATGCTAAGCATAATTTAGCCTCAGGAATCTGCCTTCTTAGCACCTTCTGTAAGAAGTGGAGCTGGGTAGACCTCTCTAGAGGACAGCAGACACCTAATTTAACTTCTCTAAAGCAAATCTTAAAGGTGTTTCTCTGTTTTTATCAGCTACAGTGGTGGAAGAATGCTCTTACATGCTCACATTGGTAATTAGGGTGATTTACCTAATGCATTGATGAATCTCACACCTGCCCTAGCAGGGAGGCTGAGCTGGGGACTTGGACTGAAAATGTGGAATTGAAAGACCATTAGGAAAGAGGGAGAGTGCTTTCTAAAGCAGGGAGAGGGAGCAAAACTAGCCTGAGCACGGAGTGCTGCATAGAAAATGTACTAAGCAGTGAATGGGGAACATTTGTGTTTGTTTCTGGGTGTTTATAACATCCTTGGCTCTGTGGTGAAGCCACAGAGCTCAAACTCTTTCAAGGCAACCACAGCACATGGTTTGGTAGCAGAACACAGAGTCAGGTTTTGAGAATATCATACATGAAAGCCTTGTTTCGGTGTGCAATATTTGGGGTTTAAATAGATTTGGCTACATTTTTGCTTAGATCTGCTACCTCAGTAAAACCCATGCTTTCTTGTCTTCATCTAAAAGGAAAAACAAATTATGAGAAAGAAAATTGGCTTTTTAGGCAGCAGCAGAGATTCAGATTCTTTTCTTTGCCTGGAACTTTCTCAGTCTTGCCTTTTGTAGGACTGAAAGGACAGCAGAGAATATCCTCTCTGAAAATAATTGAATGGTCTGACAAGTGTGTGTCCCTGTCTTGGGTAGCAGCGAAAAAAATGGTCTGGTGGAGCTCTTTTGATTTCACCTCATTTGACTTTTGGACTTAGCATTGTTATGGAGCTTTTCACTGGAGCTCTGAGGATGGAAATTTTCTGTACATGTAGATGATTTTTCTGGCCTTGCATGAAATACTTTTCCACATAACAAGGGCTGTATATTCTTTATCTGAGGGCTTTACAAAACAAGAACATAAAGAAAAAGCAGCAGATGACAGAGTGCTGCTATGCTGGCAGGGCTGAGGAACAGGGAGTCAAGTGAGGAAAGCCATGGAAGGATTTTGGAAATGTGAGTTTTGGAGAAGCATGGAGGAGACAGAGCAGAGATTCAGTAATCCAGGTTGTTCCAAGATTCAGGACCAGGGTCAGGGGATGGAAAACACATCGGTAGAAAATATCCAAAAGCTGGGCTTTTAATGCAACAGGGAAAACAGGAGAAACAAAGCTGTACATTGAGAAAGAAAGTAGGGAGATAAAAATTGCAACACTCTGAAGGCAATAGCAAGCAAAGTCAAAAGCAGTGGCTTTCTAGAAGTAGACAAAGAGTGGATTTTTTTTCTGCAATAAAAGGAAGGGACATAACATCTCATCTCTGACGAGGTGGGAATATAATTTCTCCAGATGAAGGAAGAAGTGGATGCTGCAGGATCTCTCTCTGTAATACCTGCTTGTCCTCAGTAGCATCACGATATTTAACAATTTTTTTTAACCATTGTTTTTTATTGAGGCTGTATATTGGGCACTTTGCTGCTGAGGGCGACTATAGCTGAAAGGTTTATAAAGGTTTTTTCTCTGGTTGACCTTACAAGAAACACTTGTACATGTTTGACAACTTTATTGTATTCTGCATTGCATTTCAAATCCTTGGGAGCCAGCACTCATATGCAAGTATAATGGGAAGGAAACTCCTCTCATTTAAATAACAGAGATCTGGTACCCATCTTGTGTGAATGAAATTCACTCGAATGAAATTCTTTCTTTTGTGAGTTTTAATCCTTTCCAGGTTTAACTTGCAAATCTATTCAGTGTATTCCTGTGAGATGAACAGCAAGATGGAAAGGTTTTAGGAGCACAGACCAGCTTTTACCTTGTGTTTGACCCTCATGTCATGCCTGCAGCTTCTAGATATTGCTGCTGTGCAGAGAAAAGGAGATAAATGTGATGATCTTCACAAGAAAGTCAACATTTCTCTTCTCTTTAGCACTAAGGAATAGTTTAATTTTTATTAAATGAATGATCATCCCACACCTTAGTTTTCCCACTTTTTTGTCAGAGAGCTTTGCCTTCTCAAAGCACTTTGAGATCTATTGGTGAAACTGTTCTGTAAAACAAAAGCTTTTTATATTCTTTTTCCTCTAATTATGCTTATTCCTGGTAGTGGATTTTGCCAAACAATGTCTAGGGTAAGATCTATTTACAAACCTGAACTTGCAATGCTGGGATGAGCTGAAAAGACAGAGGCAAAATAATAAGAAAAGCACTATATGTGCTAAGACATGGTTGATTTTTGACCACTTTGACCCAGCCTATTCCTTTTACTTTGCTTATATCTGTTCCCAGGTCTCCTTGTTGATCCTCCTAAGGAATTAAAAACAACAGGTCTTACAGCCACAATACCTCAGGTATCTCTACAATTAAAAACCCTTAATTGGTAAAAGGTGATATTTCTAACTTAGCATATTATTTGCAGGCAGGTACCTCTATAAGTACACAAATATATATATATATTATAATTACAAATATATATATAAATATTATGTTTAAACATTGAGAGAGACATTGAAAATAAACACAGGAAGCTGAGGAAAGAAGAGCTTAGTAATACAGTGAAGAATGCAATGCTCTGCATTTATTCATTCACCAGCAAATTAAATCACATCAAACAGCATAAAATGCAACTGCTCTAACACCCCTCTATTATTTTTTTTTTCAAAAAACCCAGAAAGATTTCTGATAAACGAGACTTGCCAGCAGGAAATTTCACAACATGTTCCAGGCACAGTAATACAGAAAATGTGATCTGGGGAACCTGACTCATCCCAGAACTGATCCTACTGACGCATCTCTGGCTGAGCGTCTCACAGTGATGCTCCTGCGCTCCCTGAAACACTTGCCGTGGGCACTGGCACTTCATTTGCCAGGGAAAATGCCCCGTGAAGGAGAAGATACAGCATTTACTGGCAAAACACTTCAATGACCAAAAAAAAAAAAAAAATCACCTGAGGGTTAAACGTTTGTGAAGGTCCTTCCTGCATTAATGAGTTTAGTCATTAGCAACACACTCTTCCCTTGAGATGGCAAGCCCCGAGTAAAATTCCCAGCCCCGCTAAAGATGATCCATCAGCAGTTACAGCACCAGCATATCTGAGAACCTGCCTTAGGCTGTATGTGCTCATACCTCTCAACCTGGACACCATCATCACAGAATCACAGAATAAGCAGGAAATATAGCTTTTATGGAGCACTGAGAATGGAAGATTTTTCTTTCCCCATTTGAACAATGCAGTTTAAATTCAAATACACTAATATGTATCACCAGACTGTTTCTCAATGTACACACCTGCCACAGTAAACAAGCCAAATATAAGCAATATCACCATTTATAAATGTGTAAAATTAAGCTGAATGAATTAGCTGCCTCCATTCACAGTTTATAGGGGATACTGGTTGGAAGGCATGGCTGAAAAATATTTCATATCTATAGTACCCATTGCAAATTTGGATGGTGCTTTTTAACTAATAGCATTGCCATCAATTTTACCTACAGACGTACTGACATTTCAGTGTCTATTTTTATATTTGCTAAAGTTACAAGCAAAGTGGAAAAAGCAAATTCAAAGAGCTACCTAAGGCTGCTTTGATCTGCCCACTGTTCCAATGATGAGTTGGAGGATACATACATTACTCAGACAAAAAAATCCTGTAAAGTTCTGGATTTTCTGCAGCTAATAGTTTGTGGCCACAACCCCCATTTCTCTCATTTCCTTAGAATAATAAATTCCTTAAGCTCTAAACATCTTTCCTTAGCCGAAAGGGGTCGGGATGTTGCAAACATCCTCCAACAGCCCCCACAAAAAAAAACCAAATCACATTTTCCATCCCCAAGAGGCAAAAATAGTCTTTTACCTCGCTTGTTCCCCCTGACGAATCCAAACAAGAGCCACATCAAAAGGCACTTGAGCTCCATGGGGCTTGTCCACATCTCTTCCCTGCACCACCGAGGACGGTGAAGTTCCTCAGAAGCGATGAGCTGCTGCCAGCCAAGCCAGGGAGCCGGTCACTGCATGGTTAGAGCAGTGGGGAGCATCACCCCGTGTGTGCAGGGAGGACTTTGGTCAGAAAATAGTTGTTTTGCTGTCTGGTTCCACGGGAGAGAATAAAGGCTGCTTTCTCTTCAGGTATTAGTAGCTTTTATCCAGGAAATCAAGCTTCATGCTCGGCGTGGCGGAGCGTGCCATCGCGAGTAGGAAGTGGTTTGACACATCAGAGCTGCTGACTCCAGAGCTGTTTCACTACAGCTGAGGTCAGTAGAAAGGGGTAAGATTTCAGTAGGTTTGTGCAGGCACTCAACTCCAAATCTGTGGCTGGATGGATATTGGAGAGGGACCATTGCTGTGGAATAGTTGTCTGATAGGTGTATGATGACGGACCTCAGACACCACCTGTGGGCTCTGTCTACAAAGGAAAGGTTCCATGGGCTATATTTTTGGCTTTCTGGAGGTCTTCTGCTAATGATGATAAAGCCATACTGCATTTATTTTTGTTGTAAGCATGTTTGCAGTTTCTCTGAATCACAGCTGAGGTTCTGAAGGATGGACAGCTTGAATAAACAAACAAAAAAACCCATGAGGATGAGGCTGGCAGGTAGGGAAAGGTTTTGCCTTGTTCCTAAATTGTCTGCATGTGAAATGCTTCAGTGAAATTCTTCCAAATGTCAGTGAAAAACTGGAAATGATCAAGGAAGTATCAGGCTTTATGTAGGTTTTTTTTAGCCACTTCCACAGAAATTATTTCTTGTTAGTATCTAGAGAAGTAATTGGGATAGACCATGGTAAAAGCATATTTAAACTAACTGTGGTATTCTATCATGATTACTACATGCTGGGCATTTACTTCTCCCTTATAAATCCTTAATAAATTAAATCTTCTTAGCAGGCATGCTAAGAAATTGATGTGATACATTTTTAAATGCTGCTACAGCTGCATCCGTCAATCTCCTACCTCTCTCCAGATGAATCTCCCTTCACCCTTTCCATGAAAGATTTTGTGCAGCTTCACTGATGCAGGTGACAAGTCCTCTTGGGGGGTTTGTCAGCTATGAGGCTTTGGCCAGGAGATTACCTCCCAAATCCAAATGCAACAGCTCATGGAGAACAAGCCAACTTTCTGAAGCAACTGCTGTGGGTAAAATGCTCTGCTTGCCCCAGAGCTGCTTCATGCTCCACAGATACTGCCCTTGACTTAGTGTCAAATCATCTTCCCTATTTAACAGTATAATAGGAAAAACTCATTCCAAAGCCCACTGAAGGATTTAGAGAGTTTTACTCCTGAAAAATATGTCTGAAAGGCTTAGACCCCAGTTCTCTACCTTTTTCCAAGATGCCTGGAAATGTGCAACTGCCTGAACTCTGTGGCCATCTGGGCTGGTAAAACATGTTTGTTATGTTGCCCAGAAAGAAATCCTTAACTTTTAAACACAATTTTTCCTTTCCTCACTAAACATGGGGTCTGTTCTTTGGACATGCAGGGATTTACTCCACAACATCTGCTTCTATTTCTTGCCTGGCCAAACGATTTAATTCTGTAGCTGTTTGCATGAGGAAGACAGAGATAGGGGACCTTTTCTGCAGTCCTTCAGTTCAATCTTTCATGTAGCCATTTGCTTTCAAGCTGCAAATCTCAGTGTAGGTGGGTAATAGCCACTTACATTTTGTTAGAAAGGGTGAGTTTTTATCCAGGTCTGAACATGAAATGTGAGTTGTACTGGAAGGAAGGGTGACCCCAGGTGGCTAATTGCTGCAAACACAGTTTGCATGAGAAAGACCCATAACTCGGCGTTTAAGCCCTTTAAAGGTCAGAAAAAAACCGTTATGGCATGTGAGAGTAATTAGTCAGGTCAGCTTTGTGAAATAGGTCAGTTTGCTAAACGATTCCAGGAAAAAAAACAGTGGTACTTCTGCGAGGAACTGACCCAAAACAGAACGAGGCAGAGAAGGGCAGGGTGAGAACAGAGGGACCCAGCAAGGGGGAAAGGTATACATGCACAGAAAAAAACAGGGCTTATGAGAAAAAATCATAACTAGCATTATAATTTAGATGATAAACATGAGATATTAATAACAGAATTAGGTGTGGCAAAAAAGGAGGGGACGGACTGTGAAAACTCAGTGGATACCTGGAAAGTGGTGGAGGGAAGTACAAAAAAAGCATCTTGAGCATCTAGGAAGGTGTAGGAGGAAAAGAAGGTGCTGCTGTCTCTCTTGCTCATTGACTTTCTTCTGTTGATCACCAGAGTTTTGCTGCTGGGAGAAGTTCTCTGTTTCAGCAGAGAGCTGGGAGGAAAGGCGCCTCTCACGTAGCTCAGGCCACCACAGATAAGATTATAAAGATTATTTTTGTTCAGTGCCACAAGACCGCAAAAGATGCACAAATGGAGTTGTCAGGGAGTAAACCACAGACACAGCTCACAGCTCCAGCCTTTTTTGGCTTAGGTTTAACAAGGGCCTTTCGAAATCCTGCAAGTGCTTTTATAACTCTAACTGCACAAACTCATTTGGTCTGGAGGTCTGTCCTTTCTTTAAACTGGTTTCTAAGCCAGCTTGAAGAAAGGACAACACTGTGATCTCACTGCAGCTCTTCTCAGTTCAAAGCAGTGGTAAACATCCACATAATTCACTAAAATAAACAAGCTTTTTGTTTTCTTCTACTTTTTTTTTCTTTGCCGTGAATCACTCTTACACAAATATTCTATTCAAGGGAATAACATTTTATACTGACCTTCCTAGGGAAGGGTCTGGGGGTGGCTTTAATAGCTAAATAAACTCTGTAATCAGTATTGCTTATATGTCCTTAAAATTATGGTAATGGTGGTTGTAGACTCACAGGATGCACAAGGGCCACACACAGGGCCCTTCCCAACCTGCACAGCAGCATCCAGCTCTGCTGCAAAGCAGAGGAATGGGGAAGCCTCAGTTATACCAAGTCCCTGAAATTATCATCAGAAATTTTTCATCCAATTTAATTATTTATAGTGGTCAAACTGGTTTTAATCACTTTTTCTTTCCCATAAAAGTGCGATGGAACTGACATGAGGCACACAAATTTCTCATCTTAAGTGAAGGATATTTGCAAGGAATTGGGTTCAGTTCAAGAGGGAGTTCTATATCAGCACAGTTGTCAAAGTTCCCCCTTGAGTCAATGGAGAGTCAACAAGAGCATCTAGAGAGTGATTCACCTCCCCTTCTGGACATCCACATCCACCAGATGAATCAGTCTTCTCAACTTCTCTCCCTCCCTCCCATCTGCAGACAATGGTTAAACCAGCATAACTAGGTTAAACCAAACATGGGTCTTCTAGGCAGCTTCAGCTGCATGAGACAAATCCATCCTGAAAACCCCTACTGAATTTGGAAATAGAATTTAAATTGCTTATTTAGTGGCTGAGAACAGTCTTTCCTGTCAAACATTCTGGATGTGGTTCATTATACTCTTATTAATTATTCCTTTCACTGATTTCGCTGAGTTCTGTGATAAATATTGAAGACCATAAAACTGAAAGGGGCCTTGCAAACCCGGTACTCAGTGTTGGGCTTAATTCATCAATCAAATCCTGCTTGGTTGGTGCCTGGGGTTAAACCACAACATCATCATTGTGTTGGGGGTTTTTTGTCTGTTCTTCAAAATTATCAGGTTAGTATACAGCAATAGCCAAAAATCCCCCAGAAATCAAACACCAAGCACATTATTATTACAATAAAAGTGTCTAATGAGCATATCTGGAGAAAACTGAATTTTTAGTCTCTTTCTCCTCAGACTTAGTGTCCAGCTGAACTCCTGGCTTATGTGAAAAATTCTTGATATATTTAGTTTCCATGTAGTGAGTGCTGGCACAACTTCCTTAATACACCAGTGCCTAGATTGGGTTCTCTAATATTTCCCCATGCAAATACAACTGAATAGTACAGATAACTTCCTTCCTATTCTTGCTTGCAATCACCAGTCCTTTGGCCTGAGCAGAAAAAAATCAGGAACTTAAACTGATAAAGGAAGCATATTATTGCATAATCATATCTGTTCCTTCTCTCCTCCTTTTTTACCATCAAGTATAGTTAATCAAGTATATTTAATGCTGTAAAGTGCACAAGTCTGAAGACAGCCTCTGCAGTGAGCTCCTTACCCAAGGCACCCTCTCTCTCTGCTTGATTTCAGTAAGAATTTTTACATTGTCTGTGAAGTTATGGAAATGTATCCTGGATGAATCATGAGGTAAGCACAAAAGTGATTGGAAAATCCCTGAAAAGAAAGTGCCCTTAAAATGGTTCATAACTGTGTTGAATGGAAGAGCATATTGAGTGGCACTGATTAACTGTCAGAAAAGAAGGATGCATTGAAAGGTGGTCCCCAGGTTAGAATGTGGGTCTTTGGTTAATCAGTATTTTCAACAGGTACCTGGATGATGAATATAGGCAAACTTCACTGCATTTGCAGAAGATGCTGGGCCAGGAGAAACTATAGAGGGCAGGAAAGAAATTCGAAGCGACCTCAATACGCTGGACAAAAAAAAATTAGAATGCAGTTTAAAGATTAAGTGCAAGTTTTATACACAGGCAGAATAAAACAGTGAAATGGAGTAGTGGCATCACTGAATACATACCTGATCTTCAGAAAACGAACCAGGGCTTGCATGCAGAAGACCAACTCGCAATGTCACACATTAAAAGCTTAAATCTAATTCTGAAATATATAACACATGCAAAGAAAGCCCTTGTTCTGTGCTGGGACAATGAAGCCATGGATAGGGTGCTGTGCCTAGTTGTGGGCACTACACCTTGACAAAAACATGGAGAAGCAGAAGACAGTTCAGAGGAAAGCAGTGAGAATGACAAGATGGTCTAGGAAACCTCTTCTAAAAGAAAAGACTGAATACCTTGAGGTTGTCTGAGGAACAACGATAAAGAAAGGGACTAGATAAGAGCCTTAGCAGTGGTAGTGATGGAGCTGATCTAGGCATGGACTAGATGACCCCTCTAGTCTTCTTTCAGCACTAAGTCTGGGGGCTGGTAAGGATTGTGCTCTTCCTTCTTTTTAGACTCGTAGCCCAGCAAGCTGCAACCAGTGCAAACACCTGAGCTGGTGGTCTAGACTCCCTTTATCATCAAAGAAGACAAGTAGGGCAGGGCTGTAAGTTAAAAATTATTTAAATAAACCAAATATCCTTTTTAGAGGCATCAGAAATCGGGGGAGATGAACCTGATCTCCACCAAGTTTTAAATGACAACTTGTTACATTATACGACTCCCATCCCAACTTTCGTCCTTATATTACTAAGTGAGCTTCCCATGGTTGAAGACCACCATTAAAAGTCTTTCTGCTGCATGTCATAAGGCACCTTTCTACATCTTCTTTAGCCTCATGGGCTGGGTAGATGCTTCTGTTTAGGAAGGCACTGAACTCTGGTTCAGTGAAGGCACAGTTAATCTTGGCTGTATGAATTTTGTTGAGTCAGCTCTGAATTTACCACCTCATAGGAAGTTGATGTAGATGTTCCAAGAACTCAGGGTAATTTCTCTACCACAGAAATTAAAGCAAACTGTTGCATTTCAGTTCTTCGATCTTAATCTACCTCCTTCCCTGGGAGTGAAAAAAGAGCCGCTGAACTGTACAGATTTTGAGGATTCCTTATAGAAATGCAAAAAAAGAAAAACTAAATGCGAATACTGCTCTTGGGAAATATATTTAAAAATCCTTGAACCTGAAAGAACTTGGAAGTTTCTAGATCTAACCACTAACCGAGAAATGTTAGTGTTCAAGTGAGAAAATTGGTGTGGTACTCAGGCAAGAAGCACAGAGTACAAAAATGAAAAGCTGAATGTAGAAAGTTCTGATGCATTTTTCTTCAGCCAGGCTAAAGAAACAGAAAATAATAAGAGTTTTTCCTTCTTGAGCATAAATTATTAAGGCTGACCCTTTTATTCAGTGCAGAACAAGGGTTCACGCCTTGGTTTTTTTGCCCCTAATGAGGCTCAGAACTTTCTCCAACATCTTTTTGATGAGTCTCAAAGCCTCTTCTCACAGCATCAAGAGCAATCCTTCAAATTATTTCCAGAGTAACTCAGGCTTTGTTACAAAAGTTAGACCCCATGATTGAGCACATAATTTCAAAATCATGATCTCCTGTGGTTGCTGTAGGATTTTCTCAGTAGGGCAATTTTCTGATGTACATTCAGCTGTTCTCAGATACTGCAGTGACACCAGTGTTCAAGAGGTTGTAGATGAAGGCAAACTAAAATGGGACAACTAAGCATTGCCCTGGATATCAAGGAAGCACATTTGAAGACAGAAAATTATGGTTCAGATATTAAATGAACAGATAACTGGTGGGTATCCTTTTCCCTGCATTAGATCTCCATGGTCCATTTTGTTGCTGTTACTCTAGTACCATTTTCATGGATTGAGCACTATTTGTGCAGTGGAGAAGGATGGGGTTGGAATGGAGATTTGGGGATTAACAAATCATAGAACTATAAAACCACAGAATGGTTTGGGTTGGAAGGGACCTGAAAGATCATCCAGTTCCAATCCTCCTGCCATGGGTGGAGATGCCTTCCACTAGACCAGGCTGCTCAAAGCCCCATCCAATCTGGCCTTGAACACTTCCAGGGATGGGGAGTCAGTGGTCTCTCTGGGAAACCTGTTCCAGTGCCTCCCCCCCTCACAGTAAAGAATTTCTTCCTAATATCTAATCTGACTCTACCCTCCTTCAGTTTAAGGCCATTCCCCCTTGTCCTATCCCTCCATGCCCTCGTGAAAAGTCCCTCTTCAGCCTTCTTGTAAGCTCCCTTTAGGTACTGGAAGGCTGCTCTAAGGTCTCCCTGACCATGAGATGATGGATGCTTGAGGTGCAAAGCTTTGAGTAACTCAACAAGCGTGTGGAGGATTTCATAGCACTCCATGTCTTTCTCCTGAGGAAGCTTAACTGCTGAGATGAGAAGAGAATTTAGGATCAACAAGGTGTTTTTCACCTTTTCTCACTTAATCTTAGATGTTGGCGTAGATGCAAACTTCTGAGCTGGTCACCTGTCCTCATAGTCAATGAAAAGCAGTAGGAGCAGCTCTGATGACCTATTTTAGGTGTCTGCATTGGGGTGAGATGAACTCCACTGTGAAGTGTCTGCTTCTCTGCACTGGCTACAAACAAGTAGAGCATCAAAATGTTGCAGATGTCACCAAACCTCCCACAACGTTTTCAACTGTCTCAAACAAACTCCATCTGCTATAATTAGGAGCAAAAATTACCCTGTGTTGCCCTTGGTGTCTATAACAGTCTCTCAGGGCTTTAGGGACCTTGGCAGAAATAACCTCTCTGCCATCAGATTTATCCCCTTTTCTCAGATGAGCTAGATATTTGTCCAGTGTCCTGAATCCAGACCCTGTTTCCAACCCCACCATACCTCTGCCTCTTGTGGTGTTGTGCACAGGTTATAAATGCTGGAGCACAGCAGGTTTGGGGCTGAGCTCTGGGCAACTTCACTCCTGAAGGGTAATGCAATTAAAGGAGAAAGCAGTGAAATGCAGATGGCAAATCTGTAGTGTGGAAAGGTCCAAGATGTCCACACCAGTCCTAACACTTGTGCTGTTCAGGGTTTTGCTGATCAGTGCCTCTCTGGTGCATGGGAGAAGAAGGAAGCAGGAAGGTGACCTTAGACAGGATCAAGCTGACTGTAAAACATGCTAATGAAATTCAGGAATTATTTCCATAAAGCAGTTTATATTTCATGCCCTGTAGCTGTTCTTCCAAGAAAACAGCAGCTGTTTATCAGGCTGTTCAACACAGGTACACTCACCCCGAGGAAGTTCCCCTCTGACCCTCATGAATTGAACTGTCCACACTTTGCAGCCAGAGCTCATTTCACCACCTGCATCCATCCAGCCAAGGGAAATGCCCAGTGATTGGCTTTGCAGGTTGCAGAGGAATCACTTGTGTGGGACAAATGGCCTCAAACTTTCTCCCAGAGGTCAGGACAATGTTCATTATAACTCAAGAGCATTCAGTGCTGAAAAAAGGTCCTCACCCCAAAATGCTGAGCTCAGACAGTGAGTGCAATCAGCTTTGAATTTGATTGTTTTTACCAACTGCACAAGAAATGTGCTCGATGCAAACTTTGCTGGAGATCACCTTCATCCAGCAGAATCCCATCATGTGTGGGACGATCTTGTGCCTTGAAAGGGAATGGTGACACAGTGCAGGCAGGAAATCAGATGAAAAAAACAATGTGTGGGATCTTTTATCTCTCTTCTGGATGTACATGCAGCCTCTTCTCTATTGATGCCTCTGATAATCACAGTTCAGCCCTTCTGAAGTCCTGTCTGCTTTGATTACTGCACGTTGATAACCAAAGACAGCTCTATAGGAGAGTAAAGTCCTATGAAAAAAGCATTAAACAGTCTTACAATTTTAGGCTCTGTCCTAAGTGGAATGGTTCCAAGTCCTAAAATTCTTTATTTCCAATTCCAGAGATCAGCATTTTCTCATCTGGAGGGTTTGACTAGCAACTGTAATAATAATAATTTCCTTTTAATATAGGAAATTAGTAATTAAGTGAGAATATTTGGGGTAGAGGGGTTCACATGGCCTCATGTCACACACAGAGGCTGATGTCACATGTGTTGAAGCAGTAAGGAGAGGACTATTTCCAGGGCTGATTTACTTCCTATCAGCCAGATTCTAACTGCCCCTCACTCAGGTGCCCTCATGACCATCTTCATTATATCTGTCACCTGCATTGTACAAAGAGTAGCACTCAAAAAACATCTCATTAGCCGTTTTCATGGTGAGCAAATGGAAAACCTGAAATATTTGATGTGACTAATAAAAGCCATACACTGAGCCTCCTCAATTTGGAGTGTTTTGTCAGGTCATTTAAAATTAGAAGTGGAAAACACTCCAGATGCTACACCAGATATGTGCAGCTCCAATGCTATAAAAAGAATAGATGGAAAATAATCTAAAAATATAATTTGTAACAGAATGATAGTATCTACCTGCTTGGCTGTTTAGGGTTAAAAGAGTATCCACCAAGATGATTATTTCTGTGTCATCTCTCTTCAGTGAAATAAAGAAGATTCAAAAATTAAATCTTTGCAAAAAGACATTAATTGCATCTGTTTTAATGGAAACTGGGTTGGCATTCTGGTTGCTGTGGCATCCCAAGAGGTCACACACAGCCAAACCTCAGCTTCTCATGGTCCCCAAAAAGTGACATTGTCAGAGCAGAGCTGCTGGTACTGACTCATCGTCACAAGCATTGCCATGGGCTCCCCATGGTGTCACAGCCTGGGTCTGCCCTTGGAATGCTTCATCCCAGCAACATCCAGCTCCAATGTGGGGCTTTAAAATGAGAAATCATAACCAGCAAATGTAGCTGGGAAACCAGATGAGCGGACCTGCTGCCAAAGGCAACAAGCATCAGAAGAATGAGCCCAGAGGAGATAGCTAAGCACCTCATCCTAATTTTGGCTCTTCCAGTAACTCCAAATGTGGCTTGGGGAAGTCACTTCCCTGCCTTTCTCCTTGCCCTACACCTGTAAGCTCTTGATAACAATAAATTCCTGGTAAAAATATTCATTTTAACTGCAGAGATGTCTCTGCGTTCTGCTGCTTGATGCCATGCAGTCTTTGAGCAAAGACAGGACTTTAACAGTCTTAGAATCACAGAATGGTTTCTGTTTGAAGGGACCTTAAAGATTATCCAGTTTCAACCTCCCTGCCACGGGCAGGGACACATTCCACTATCCCAGGTTGCTCCAACCTTGCCTTGAACACTTCCAGGGATGGGGCATCCACAGCTTCTCTGGACAACCTGTGCCAGGGCCTCATCACCCTCACATGGAAGAATTTCTTCACAATATCCCTTCTAACCCTGCCCTCTGGCAGTGGGAAGCCATTCCCCCTTGTCCTATCACTACAAGCCCTTGTCCAAAGTCCCTCTCCAGCTCTCTTGGGGACCCTTTAGGCACTAGAAGGGGGTCTAAGGTCTCCTCAGAGCCTTCTCTTCTCCAGGCCAAAGGATCATTCAAGGCATCTCCTCCGAATTCTGAATAGCTAGAAAACAACAGAGTACAAGCTTAGTCAAAATGTTTCTGCCTTATCTTTAAACAGAGAGAGAAAGAAGAGCTTCATTTGTTTTTGCTTCAGGAAGCTCTCTGCACCAACGGAGAAGAAAGTCCCTTTCTAAAATAACAAGAAATTCATTAGCACTTCTTGTACTTTTTTAAGGTCACCATTACAGATATTTTTGATAGCACATCCTTTTACGCACATGTGGTCTGCTCTGATGGTGGAGATAATGCTGTTTACCTGAAGAGCAGGTTTGGGTTGGGTTTTTTTAATGTCTTCCTTGTTTTTCAGGAACAGAAGGATGGACAATGTTCACAGTTAAGGTATTGGAAAGAGAGTAGAAGGAAAAACAAAGCACATGGCGAACATTGTCATATTTTAAATGTTGAAAGCTCAGTGTTCAATTTTCACCATTTGCCTTCCATGACACAATGATCTGATCCAGTGTGGGATCAGATATTAAGGACTTTAAGGGACTCTGTGTCTGGTTACACTGCTTTTTTTTTTTAAGAAACATAAGAGTTGACAGGCTGGGCAAGATTACCCATCAGTGTAGTTCAGTATCAGGCCCTTTTCAATAATCAGGAGAATATCTGAAGGAAGACGCAAAAAATCCTACCTAAACAAATGCAGAATAATCACCTTTTGTCCTTAACCTTGTCTTAACTTCCAGTTATTAGGTTGTTTTATAACATACAAAAGTTTTTTTCTCTTTTATGAGATGTATACTCTGAATAAACACACAGCTCTTTGTTTCTTACTCCAGCAATATCTTCTGAATTGTAAAGTTACCAAAAACCTCAAGACACACAATGATTTTTTTTTTCTTGTAACATGAAAAACTATGAACAAGAGTAAGCCCTGGGATATAAAATGGAATATGGAAAGTGTCCCAGTACATTTGGAAAGTACTGTTCCATGGACTATTTTCCAGAGACATGGACATAGCATGTGCTTGAAAATGTGCTGGGCATCTCAGTTTTAGAGAGCTAAAACTGGATGAGATTAATTATATTATAATTGTATAAGACATCATAGCTGATCTTAATTGTCCATATATCCAATATACATGGTCTTCTTATGAGATGGAAAGTGTAATTTTGAAACAGCTGGAAAATGCTGCCTGGGTCTGAATCCTAAACCAGAGTCATATCACTTAGACCAGACTGGTCAAGGGTGAGGATGCTCCAGTGTACCTGTCTCTGTTTGCACCACAGGCCTTTGTGGCAGAGACAATCTTGAAGGGCTGATGTGTTAAGTCCTCCAGGGCTACCCTAAACCAGCAGTCCTTCATTCAACAGATTCTGAACATCACAGCTTTTTCTTAGCTTCAAAAATTCACCTAGAATATCAATGCCATTGCACACATTCGAGGGCCAAGGATGCTGCACACAAACCACATGGGAAGAAATCCATAGGAAAAGACAGATGAGACCATGTCCCAGCACAAAAGGCTGTATATGTGGAAAATAAGCTGAACTTCTGTTTAAGAGCTGGCAATCCCTAATGGAGGAGCAGAATTCCTTTTGCAAATTTACCCAGTGATCAGAGCACTTGGTCAGTAATCCAGAGCAAGCCTGGATGGTAAATCTTCTCCTTCATCTCTCTGGAGAAATATAGCAAGTAACAAAGCCATAGAAATTATCACAGACTCATCAAATAATTTGGATTGGAAAGATAAAGCTGGTTATGAGACCCCACCTGGATTTAATCAGTTGGGTCTTGAAAGCCTCCAAGGATGGAGACTGCACAACCTCTCTGGTCAACCTGGTACTGTCTGTGAACACCTCAGTGCCCAGAAATGTGTTATTAACACCAAACAGTTCTGTTTATGCCAGGAGTGTTGTGATGGCCACCATGACAGGATAACAGAAAATTCTCTTTGAACCCAAAGCTCTTGGATTCAACTGTTTTGGGCTGAAAACAGTTGTTCAGGAGAATTTGATACAAATCTGCAGCAAGCGGAAGAATAACGTTCCCTATCTGTGAATCATCGGTACAAATGCATGTCCATAGTGGTGTCATATGGCTTGGTAACAACCCACAGTTCTTAGAATTTAACCTCAAATCCAGAATTTTATTTCAGTCCAAAACATGTACTTGCAGCTTTTATTCACATGTTTTAATGGATGGTGAAAATTGTTGCCTGAGATTCCTTTTCTTTTTGAGTACTCGAGTTGCTTTCATGGACAGAGAATAAATGACCAGAATCCTTCAAACAGTCTCAAGTTGGGATCTTAAACCCATAGGAAATGCTTTAATGTCACTATTAAACCTGCAACAGACTGAAGCAATATTTTAGGAAGGGGATAAATGATTCTAAAAGGGAACCAGCCCTTGTAAATTTAACCAATAGTCTTTCCTGGCATAAAATCTTCAAACCTGCAGAAAAGTCAAATAGCAAAGGATCTCCACTGTAACACTTAACACTACGCAACCTTTTAAAAAAAAATAGAAGCTACTGAAATTTTGGGGAAAAAATGGTTCAGCCAATGTTTGGCTCTGATAGGAGTGAACTAAAGGGAAAATGGTAATGTTGAAATGAAAGTTCTCACTGCAGGCATGCACAGTGATGGTTGGGAAGGAAGACAAGCCAGACTGTAAAGCTGATTTTCTCCTTCTCTTCCAAACCCTCCCTCGCTGTTTGCCTTGGCTTCCAAAATCTGTCTCAAAGCTATTAGTTTTAAAACTGATGACCAGCGCAATGGAGGCTTAACCCTCCCCTGTCCCCTCTCATTTCCATAAAATCACAGAATCATGGAATGTCTCAAGTTGGAAGGGACACATAAGGATCATCGAGTCCAACTCCCAGCAAAGGTTCCTCCCCCAGAGGATGGTTGGGCACTGGAACAGGCTCCCCAGGCAAGTGGTCATGGCACCAAGACTGACAAAGTCCAAGGAGCATTTGGACAATGCTCTCAGGCACATGGTGGGATTCTTGGGGTGGTCCTGTGCAGGGCTTCAGGAGTTGGACTTGATGATCCTTGTAGGTCCCTTTCAACACAGATTTCCAGGATTCTAGAAAGACAAAACTCCTGAAATCCCCCCAATTTACTGGTGCCCCAGACAGTGGGATTTTCAGCCTGTAGGAAACCTGCATTTTTGGCACAAAGAATCACTTTATGGCTAACACAGGAGGGTTCTGAATAACTTCTTATCCAAATCCTTCCTCAGGCAGAGCAGCACAACCATTTTTTTCTCTCAGTGATGGCAGACATCCCATCTGTACTGAGTCTAGTCATGTGCAATATTTACTCTTACATTTTCACATGTTTTCTCAGTTCTTCAAACTAGCTTGAGACAGTGACAGTAGGACAAAATGGTCATTTCCTCACTTATAGCATTTTTTTCCCCATTGCTGGCCAAACAAAAACAGTCCACTGTGCAGTGTCAATAGAAATGGAGTTTCCTTTAGTTGTGATCAAATATATTGAACTATGTGTGTTGGAAACTTCATCTGTGATGAAATGTTTCTGTTCTGATTTCTTACTCATTTCTTACTCGTTTCTTACTCATTTTAGTTGTGGAACTCAGCCAAGTATGAAACTAGGTAGAAATGTGAAATAAGTAACATAAGTGAAAAAACCCCACAATTTTTTGGGGGGTTGGGTTATTCTATATATGGCAAAAAGACAAAGTTTCCATCATTGCTTTCACAGTCACATTTTCAGCTATTCCCTTAGCAGAAGAATGAATATTTCAAATGTCTTTCTAACTATTTTCAATTCTTTCAGAATGCTACTTCATGAAGCAGCTTTTCAAGCCAGCAAACTTAAGTAAATCTTCCAAAGCCAGGATGAATTTTCCCCTGGTGTTTCCTCTTCGTATTTCATTTTTGCCACGTGGGCAAAGCTGAATGAAGATCATTGGGAAGATGACAATGATAATCAAGCAAGTATTTTCGGCGGTGGGGGGGGAAGAAAAAAGCAAATAAAGTGCTCTCATCAGTCCTGATATTTTGCTTTTGTGCCACATTGTGCTCCCCACCATTTCCCACCTGTGGGAGTGCGAGCTGCTCTGTTCTCACGATGCTCAAAGGTTTTGAGGGGTGGTTTCCCACAACCACGATTGCCACCTCAAAAAACTCCAGTTAGGTTGCTGTGCACTGCCCTCTAATGCCGTTTTGGCATATTAGCAACCCTCACCCTCAAAGGGGATCTGTAACATAGCACAGATGATCCACATCCACCAAACACTGCTATTGATGCTTCAGGAAAATTACAATAAATGAGGCTTTTACAGGCTGACTTTTTTGTGTTGTGGGTTTTTTTGTTTGTTTTTGTTGGGGGGAGTTTTTTCCCCTTCTGCATTGCTTCATTTCACATCTCCTTGAAGATCACCATCAGGGAGAAAAATGAGAACACCCCATTTACCTTTTCTGTACCACTTTGGGTGCTTGATGCTTTCAGGGTCCCCTTCAACTGCTCCTTTTCACCCAACACATCTGACTTCTTTGAGTTTTTGTATTGCACTGCTGCTTCTTGGAGGGGATGACATGCCCAGGAGTGCAGGTGGCCACTCAAAGGTGCGTGTGCGTGTTGGATTTATGAGGATATTTTCCCCTTTTGTAAAATTTTAATGCTTCCTAGCAGCCTGTTTGCTTCCTTGCTTCCTTCAGAGCACTGAGTAGGCATTTCTAGAAAATTATCCACAATGAATGCAGCATCTCTTTCCTTAATGGAAGCAGCTGATTTAGAGCCTGCTGCTGTGTGTGTTTTGTTAGTGCTATTTTCTCCTGTGTGCATTGCTTTGCATTCATTAACTCTGGGTCCCATCTGCCATCTCATCACCCAGCCAGCGTCACGCCATCCCTCTGCAACTTCTTCCTTTCAGCTTTTGGCTGATTACTCTGAATAATTTGGGATCCACAGCAAATTTTATCATCTTGGCTATTCACCTTTTCCAGGTTCCCTGTTGGCACAATGAGGGGTCCCAGTCAAGGTTGGTGGCTCTTCTCACAGTGGGAAAATCAGGAGTTTATTCATAGCCTTTTGATCCTGCCCGTAACCTCATCTCCATAATCCCCCTCCTCTCCTCTCCCACGAGTTCAGGAGACCCAGTTGCACCAAACTCCTCTCAAACTGATGGGAAAATTGCTAAACTGGGAGAAAGAGCTGCAAGAAAAAGTACAGACAGGGCCACGTGAGATAAAAAGGCAGGTACAGAGGTAGGACTGCTGATACAGCAACCATTAGTGGGATTCAAGAGGAAAAGCACCATGATGGAAAGGTTTGAAATCCAAGCAGAAAAAAATAAAGATAGTTGTAAGATCAGACTTCAGTACCATCGAGGGTCTGTTGGAGGCACGGAGTTGGCCAATGCTGCCCCACCTTGGCAGATACAGCTGAAAAGGAGATTTTAGCCACAAATCCGTAGGCTTCAAGATGTGTAGTGCTGGGGGTGACCTCACAAATTTTTCCTCCATTTCCAGTCTACCTGGGACCTTCAGACTTGGCAGCTGGGTGAGATTTCTCTACCGGCCTGCAGCCTTCCTCAATTCAATGAGCAGGATTCTGTTGGCTCCTTTGCTCCTAAGTGGGTGTGTACAAGTACATGGTGGTTGTTATCACAAACAGTGATGGATCAATTTTGATCTATGCCTAATGCACTTTCCAGACCTAACCAAGAGCTGCTTCTCTTCTTGTGAATTATGATTCATGGCTCTAATAAGTAGTTATTTATGTGTCTAATAACTCAGCCTTTGCCCTCCCTGTTGTGACTTGTTCCAAGGAGGAACTGAAATTTCCTGCTGTTGCCATGTTTTCCACTTTTGCAGACTCTAACCTCATTTTGGTTTCTTCCAGTCACTGTCATTCTGTGCTATTGCTCTGTGACATTTCAATCCACAGTGATTTCTCTCAGTACTTTTTGATGCAATTAATTTGAATCCTTCCTTTAACATAGGATGCCAGTTCTTTTCTTAATGGGATTCTGGCGCTGTAAAATTAGTGTCTTGTTGATCTTTTTTCTTCCATGAGATTACAGATTCTGAATTATATCCAGCCTTCCTTTAAAAAATGCAGGCATTGCTAAGGCAAGAAACCAAAGGAAAATACTTGGGAGATCCTCCATAAATAAAGTGAAAACAATTTCTTCTGGTATTTAAGAAGCTTTCACTGTTTTTATGAAAACAGACATACCTGTAAATGTGTTCAGGAAGATTGTGTTAATAAAAAGCAGAATAAGTAGGAGAGGAAGTAGCAGTTTTACTTACTAGCATCATTTTTTTCAGCTCCCCATGGGGAAATAAAGTACACAGTAGCACAGTTGAAAGCAATGCTGGAGATAAGGACTTTCTGATTCATATAGAGATAGTGTCTGTAACATTTTGAGATTGAAGTGCCAGATCTATCTGCTTCGGGGTTGGAGGTTGTGCCTGGCTTTGCAGACAATCTTGCATGTTTATCTGCTTTTTCATGTGGTGCAAGTGGCCAAAATTCTTAGAAAGCTCAGCTCACCTGATTTGACATGCTTGGTATGAGCAAAAACAAAAATCCATCCTTGCCACTGTCAAAGAGAAGACATTGAATAAATAGTGTAAGATGTTGGGGTGGGAATTTGGTGTGGTTGGGTAAAATCCAGGCTCAGGCAGAAAAAGAATTTTAAGGATTGTTTCAGAAAACAAAAATTATTTCTGCAGACCAAATCAGTCTTTAAGCCCAAATGACACAGTACAATAAATACTTCTAAATAGCTAAATATTGTGCAACAACAATACCCAGTGACCTCAGTATTAGTGGCAGTGATGGCAACAAACATGCCAGAATAAGACAGGGATGTTTGATGAGAAAGAAATTTTCTTTCTTTCTTCCTCGTTTTCTCAGTACAACTGTTTTGTCAAACTCAGAGGAGTTTCATATCATTGTCCCCATTTTTTCCTCCCAAATTTAAGGTGTTCTTGTTAAGTAACTGGAAATGCTGAATGCCCAAGGAGACAAGATGTCAGATTACTCATTCAGTAAGCTACCACCGATTTCTCAAGGAGTTAGAAACACTGTAGAAAATTGTGATATAACACACAAGGAAAACAGTGTTGGGCATAAATACAGTGCTGCCCTCTGCCAATCGAATTCCTAAATCAAACTCCAGTATAGTTCCCACTAATAAGGGTCAATGGCAGCTCATCATATTGCAGGGACATATCTCTAGACTCAAGTCTGTTTCCCCAAATCCTCACAATTCAGCTGTAATGATATTTCTTCCCTCCTCAGTAGCAACACGGGCTCTTAGACCTGAAAAGTCCTTAACAGTAATTCAATTTCTGAGCGTGGGACTAAAGAGGGGTTTGTTATTGCTGTCGCCAATGGGATTTGAAGTGTCTTTCTTTACATGAGCTATATGGAGCATGTGAAAATATTTGCTGTTTGGCATTGAACCATCCCTCCAAAATAAACTTTACTTTGTGTTTATTATTGTTTGTCTCTAGCTTCGTGATTCCATACACCTCCTTTCAAAAGGTTATTGCAGGGAACACGGTAGAAACCTGATGTATGTCATGTGCAGACTGCGAGAGGAATAACTTCCATCTCTTTTGATAGGACAAGGGGGAACATCTATAAACTGAAAGAGGACGGGGTTAGATGAGGCATTGGGAAGAAATTCTTGACTGTGAAAGTGGTGAGGCACTGGAACAGGTTGCACAGAGATTTTGTGCATCTCTCTTCCCTAGAAGTGTCCAAGGCCAGGTTGGACAGGACTTGGAGAACCTGGGATAGTGGAAGGTGTCCCTGCCCATGGCAGCGGGTTGGAACTGGATGATCTTTAAGGTCCCTTCCAACCCAAACCACTCTGTGATTTTACGAGAGTGCAGATCACGCCATGAGCACTGTGAAAACCCAAAGGAATTTGGGGTTTGCTATTCTTCTTTGGCTTCTCTCTGTCAAAACAACGTGCTGTGGGGGTGTCCTGAACGGGGGCAGCTGAGGGGGGAGCAGCCTTCCCACCGCCTCCTCCACTGCCTCCATCCGGGGACCACATCCCGCAGCTCCCCTGGGCGCTGGGCTCCCTCCCCAGTCCCGTAGTGGTTCATACAGGACAGATGGTCCCGTACTGGTTTATACTGAGACAGAGTGTCCTGTACCGGTTCATAAAGGGACAGGGGATCCCGTACTGGTTCATACTGGGACGGAGTGCCCCGTACTGGTTCATACTGGGACGGAGTGTCCCGTACTGGTTCATACTGAACAGACTGTCCCGTACTGGTTCATACTGGGACAGAGTGTCCCGTACTGGTTCCTACAGAGACGGGGTGCCCCGTACCGGTTCATACAGGACGGAGTGTCCCGTACCGTTTCATACTGGACGGAGTGCCCCGTACTGTTTCATACTGGATGGACTGTCCCGTACCAGTTCATACTGGACGGAATGTCCCGTACTGGTTCATACTGGCACGAAGTGCCCTGTACCGGTTCATACTGGACAGAGTGTCCCGTACCGGTTCATACTGGGACGGAGTGCCCCGTACTGGTTCATACTGGGACGGAGTGTCCCGTACTGGTTCATATAGAGATGGGGTGTCCCGTACTGGTTCATACTGGGACGGCGGGTGTTCGTTGGCAGCTCATCGGTGCCGCTCCCTCCTCCCGCCGCCAGGGGGCGGCAGCGCGGCGGCGGCGCGGGGCGCAGTGCGCAGGCGCGGGACGGCCCTTCCCGGCGGCCTCAGCGCCGGCTCATGGCGGCGGCGGCGCCGGGACGGGTGAGCGGCGGGTGCGGGCCCGGCTCCAGCCTGGGCGGTGGGGAGGCGGCACCGGAGTCCGTGGGGTGTGGGGAGGCAGGGCGCGGCGAGAGAAGGGCGGATGTACTCCGCTGAACGACGCCTTGGAGGGGTCCGGGCCTGTGTGGAGCGTGGGGGGGGTCAGGGCCTGCCACCCCCCGCCTCGGCTCCTGTGTCCGCAGAGGGCTGGACATTACAGAATTCGCAGCCCAACGTTTCTTTTAGCCTGGGTACAGCTCCTTTGTCGCTTCCCCGCGATGACTGCACTCTGCCCCCATCCATCCATCATTGTCTAGAGAAAGGAACGGAACTGGGGAAGGGTCTGGAGCAGCAGGAGCGGCTGAGGGAGCTGGAGGGGCTCAGCCTGGAGAAAAGGGGGCTCAGGAGGGACCTTCTCGCTCTCTGCAACTCCCTGACAGGAGGGGGGAGCCAGGTGGGGGTCGGGCTCTGCTCACAGGGAACAAGGGACAGGATGAGAGGACAAAGCCTCAAGCTGCACCAGGGGAGGTTTAGACTGAATATTAGGAGGAAATTTCTTCACAGAAAGAGTGATTAAACACTGGAAGGGGCTGCCCAGGAAGGTGGTGGAGTCCCCATCCCTGGAGGTGTTTAAGGAACGACTGGATGTAGCACTCTGCTCTGGGCTGGGTGACACGATGGGGATCGGTCACAGGTTGGATTTGATGATCCCAGAGGTTTTTTTCCAGCCTAATTGATTCTGTGAGTCCCCCCCAGTGCATCCTGTCTCCCCCAGAAGAGCAGCACTCCTGCTGCCTAAATCATGCTCCCTGTGGCAGGTGGGAACTCCTGCAGTGCCCTGTGCTCATCCTGTGCCCTGTAACCCCCTCTGTGTCTCATTCCCTGTGCCCATATATTTAATATCTCTAGGGAGTGCAGCCACCTACTTTTCTTGCTCTAAACTCCCTTATGCTGAGCCTGGTTGTTCATATTCCACTGCAGGATTAAATTGTTGTGTTTTGTGGTTGTTTTTTTTTTTTAATTTGTGCTGAGCTTGCCACGTTTTGGTGTTGTAATTTATTCAGTGTCTGCTGCATCTGAGACTTTTTCCACAGGTTTAAATGCACATAAAGTTAAATCCACAGCAGTAACCATCTCCTGTATGTCAGGAGTTTCCCTCCCAATTATCTGTCACATCTCTGGGATCAGTATCTTCCTGATGAATTTATAAGCTTTCAATGCAGGCTGTTAATCAGTGATGCTTGTAAATTAAGAAGTTAAAGTTTTGGTGTGAGGGTGCTGCAATCCAGACCTGTCAGAGGCTAAATAATGAGCTTACAGGTTGTGCCACAGGTGACAGACCTCACATGACATTCAAATTTCTCTTCTTCCATCCATGTCAGATGCAATATCAGACAAAATGATATATTTCATGTCATGTTCTTGATGTTACTTGCCTAATTTTTTATATATATATATGTGTGTGTGTGTGTGTGTGTATGTATATATAAATTCTCTGTATTTGAGAAGCCTTTCAATGTTGTGGAAATTACTACTTAATACTACTCTGGCAAGTCTGTTTAGTATAAAAGGCATGCTCCTTTATGATGCAAAAAATAGTGAAATTTAAGAAGCTGATTGCAGTGGTTGCATGTTTGTGTGGACAGTTTTTTAAGGTCAGCAGAGATAATAATTTGTGTTTGATTCAGAAGTCTTGAGGCCCATGTGATGCGTAATGTTGAATTTTTTTGTGAACCTTGAAACACCAATGTTTGCTGCAACATAGCTCCTTCAAAGCCTCAAATGATTGATATCCAATGGTACAAACATAATTTTGGGAAGTTTCCAGCACTTGTTAATGCTTGAACAGTTTTCATTACCTTTCAAACTCTTACTTTTTAATGCAGTTATGACTATTTGCTACCAGCCAGAAAAATGTTACTACTGTAAATTTTCCCTGGCTTTGAAAAAAAATTTATGTAAAAATATGGTGTACCAATGTATATAAATTAGTAGCAAATAACCTGGAAGCAGGTTTGTTGTGTCATCTGGAGTTTTTTTCCTTTTGTCTTTCAGTTTTAAATTGAAGAGAAAATGTCACTTTACGATGACTTGGGAGTTGAGACCAGCGACTCTAAAACAGAAGGCTGGTCCAAGAATTTCAAACTGCTGCAGTCTCAGCTGCAGGTGAAGAAAGCAGCTCTCACACAAGCAAAGGTATAGTCCCTTTGTGGTTTTGCTTAATTATTATTTATGATTATTGCATATTATTGATCAGTGCATTGTGTTTGTGACCTTAGAATACCAACTTGGGGTAATTTTGCTGGGATTTGCCTGTGAGTTTGTAGCAAGGAACCCAGCAAAACTGAGCAGGGGGAAAGGTGAGATGTGTGTTTCTTGAAGTCTGTTAGAGGGTTTCTTGCAAAATTAAAACAGAAGGAAGAGCTGATGTATGTGCTGCAAACCTCAGAGCTTTTAATGAGCAGAGCCAAAAGCTGATACTCAGGTTTAACTATCAAAGATAATGAGATTAAGCTTTTTTCTTTGTTCTAAAAGTAAGTAAGGGTCATGCTGTGATGGATAGTTGTCACTACTGGCTGTTGGTCATTCTTGGTGTTTTGCATCAGTTATTTACATTTGCATCAGTTTATGTTGCTTTTTAAAAGGCTTTCGGTGCTAAAGTGCAAATCATCGTGCTCTAGAAATTTTTACAGCAAGTATTTCCAGTGTACATGAGAAGGAGGAGTACAAGCAAATTCCTTGAGTTTAAACTCTGGCAGAACCATTTTCTCTTTTTATTGCTGCGGTATTTCACCCTTTTTCTTTGAGCAGTGTTGATATTTTGGTTGAGGCAGGACACTGTGTTCTTTGTGGTGTGTAGGTTCTGTAGTGGGATTACTTAATTAAAAAAGTAGTAGCCAAATACTTAAGTATGCACAGCATTTTTTCACTGGAATTACTCCTGATTTATGCTGATGAAATTGAGGGCAGGATTTAGCTGATAATTGGAACAAAGTGCATGAATAAAATCCTAATGACTACTATATCTGTTACATTCTTTGTCCATGTAACTGATGTGCAGTGCATCCATAGACTAATGGAAGCATAGAATAGGATTAGAAAACTCAAGAGTTCAGAATAGATTAATATATGTTATCAGATGATAAATGTGAAGAACAGTAGATCTTTGGAATAAAACTGCACCCCTTCTTAACAACATGACTCGGTTTAAACTCATCTGAAGAGATTGTCTGAATTTTTAGTGTCTGTTTCTGGTTCTAGTCTGAACCTGGGACCACTCACCTACCACTGCAAAGTATATCAAGCTGCTTTTTAGAAAACTGTTTTATCTTTTTTAGACATTTTGTGTTTTGGTGTTTTTTTGCAGAGTCAGAGAACAAAACAAAGCACAGTCCTTGCTCCAGTGATTGACCTGAAACGAGGGAACTCCTCTGATGAGAGGCAGATTGTGGACACACCACCTCATGTAGCAGCTGGGTTAAAGGTAAGACCAAGACAGCTAAAAAGTTAGCAAATGTTTTGGAAATGGAATTCTTTGACTGCAGTCTCTGTTTTTATTTTTTCATCATCTTTCCCAGTGGTCAGAGAAGTGATTGTTTTCTGAAAATGTCTTCCTCTGCTCAGAGTTCTTTAGTTAATCAGGATTTCAATTTAATACAGACTTCCATGTGATACAGCATGGAATTACCAAGGTTAATGTGCAGTTATAAAACAGTGTTCCTGGAGTATTTCTCCTGGACAGCTTCAAAGTACTTGGCAAGACACTAATTTGGTCAGGTGAATAATGACTAATTGTGATTGCACCAGAACTGGACCTGTAAAACGATCAACTGAAAAATAAAAGAAAAGCCACCTAAACTTTTAAAATGGATTTCTCATGGTGAGGAATGTAGAGAAGCTTTCTCCCTGAAGCTTTTTCAAAGTGATAGTTCTGAAACAGTTCTTTCAGATGAGAGGAGAACAGCCTGTGTACCTCTGCTGGTATCATATTAATAGCAGCTGATGAAAAAGCCTGATGAGATTGTGTGGGAGGATCCTGGCAGATGACTGCAACAGCAAGAGGCTGTAAAACTTGTAATAATGAATTAGTGGGGGTTGAAAAGTTCTTGTCCATGTGGATTTGCTGCTGCTTTGTGTTTGGCAAGGGGAGGGGGTAATTCATATGAGGTAATGAGAGACTGGATGAACTGTTAGTTTTAAGTAAAGCAAATATTTCTTCTAGTCACGGTGGGATTAGGATGCTACCTGCCATTATAGAAGTCAGGAATTGGAAGTGTTTAATTCTTGATTTCCAACTGGATGTTGTTTTCAGATCTCTGCTGAACAAGCTCCTTTTTCCATTTTTTTTTTTGAAAGGATCCCGTCCCTAGTGGTTTTTCTGCAGGAGATGTGTTGATTCCTCTGGCAGATGAGTATGATCCCATGTTCCCAAATGACTATGAAAAAGTGGTGAAACGCCAGAGAGAGGAACGACAGAGGCAGCGTGAGCTGGAGAGGCAAAAGGAGATTGAAGAAAGAGAAAAGTAAGGCTTTTGTGTGAAGTTGTGGCATATTGACACTTAAACACATCAGTTTGTTTAGCTTTATCCCTCCAAACGATTTCAGGGAAATTCTGAAAGGTTTAGTGAAGAACACTCTGTGCTTGTGGAAACAAGTGCAGTGCTTTAATTAATATGTTTTAATGCTCTTGCTGAAGTCACCTAACAGTGCAAAAATTATGAGAATTATCAAGTTTGCAGCCTCTTTGGCTGAAAGGTACATATCAGGTTTCTAAACTTGACATTTCTGTATTCTAAATTTACTTTGTTTCAATACTAGCAGCAATATTTGAGTACTTCATGCATCATTGTCAGACTTTGACCTTGCAGGTATTTTTTAGTATTAGATGTCAGTGTAACCAGAATGCAGAAAAACCTTTCAACACTAAATGATAAAACATCCTTTCTGCTCCTAAATACTACAAACTGATCCAGGAATGCATTCAGTTTTAAAGATGTAGTTAGCACAGTTTTTGAGAGTCATAGTTGCATTTCCTTTTTTTAAAACTCTGCATTCAGTTTAAGTAAGTTAATTATGTGTTTATTACTCCTTTATCTCTTCACAAAAGAAAATATACTTATCTTTAATTACCTTAATACCCTTTCCCTGTTGTAGGAAATCTTTCTAATCATATTAAGGAAGTTGAATGCAGATTCAGTGTCTGATTGAAATAAGTAGTAAAATATCTTCAGGCAGAAGATTATATTTGCTTAATTTATATGAAATTAATAAGGCATCTTTGTCACAGTACAAAGTTGGTAGAATTACAGATCTGTTGCCCTGCTTAGATTGTGGAAATTAATATTTCTAGTCATTTGGACTTCTCTGTCTTCTCTCTGTTATATGTTCATTGTTCTGATGGAGGAGGAATCCTGAGGCTCTATCCCATTGGCATGCAAGACCTCAGAAATCTGGGATGTCATTCCCACAGCTTCAGTACTGATTGCTCTGTAGTCATGTTTGTACTTGTGTGTAGGCCAAGAGTCTTTATACATAACATTAGAGAAAGGAAGTGAAAAATGCATAATGCATTCTGACTTCAAATTGGGAAAGCAATCTCAGCCAAACCTGCATCAGATGTTGCTTTGGGACAACAGGCTGTACATTTGTTTTGCATTCACAGGATAGAGATCCAGAAATTTTGTGTGGTTCCACAGTAGAGCTGTTTTTAGCATTCTGTAGCACAGTTCTGATGACTGTACTGGGAGTGAGATCTGATTTATGCACCAAGCTATGCTCTTAACTTTTGGGGAAAAATACTTTTTCCTTTTTCTTCTGAAGTATTAAAATGAGTGATTTCATGATCACATTAGATAACAGTTGAAGTGCAAACAACTCCTAAAAAATTCATCACTTAATGTTAGAAGTTATGCCTGAATCTTACTTTAATTGCCAAGGATGTTTAAGGATGATGATTTTTTTAATTGAGTAAGTGATATGACTCTGTATAGCCTGTGGTGGAGAATTTATAGGAGATTCTTTCCAGAGCAGGGTGATTGATTAATGTCCGTAGTCATTCAATCAACTCTGCTCTCTTTGAACTAGATTTATTCAGGTGCTTCCTCCTTGCCATACATTCTTCCTGGCTGACTTGTAAGTGGAAAATGATCTTGCTTCAGATCCATCTTGTGTTTTACCAAAAAATGCCCCATGAGGATAAAAGCAGAGAAACAAATAATAAAGGTGTTTACTTACACCTTCATGGGAAACATGGTAAAATGCCAGTTGGAGTGGGGCAGAATAATTCACACTGCAAAGGTGGGATCATAAATTAAGGCAAAGAGTTAACTTTCATGGTTTCTTAACCTAACTTACTGTGTCTCCTAGAAGACGTAAAGACAGACATGAAGCCAGTGGGTTTTCCAGAAGACCAGATCCAGATTCTGATGAAGATGAAGATTATGAAAGGGAGAGACGGAAAAGGAGTAAGGGAACTGCTTGTGGTTTTGATGGGGAGAGAGGGGAGGAGGAAAAAGAGGGGTGGGGGGAATGCACAATCTCATTCCTGTTTCATGGATTCTGTGTTTCTTTTCCGTGGATGAGTCCACTGTTGTTTCTGAGCCTTTAGAATAAACCTGGCATTTTTTTACAGCATTACTGTTGTAATGCAGAAAACTGATTTTTGTTCTTCCATGGAGGCAGATGGCAGCTAAATTATTTGTGAAAAGACCTCTTTTTACCTTAGTTTGTAGATACCTGTGTTAAGTTTCTGCATGGTGTAGGTTCCAGAAGAGGGGTGAGCCAGGAGATAAAATCAGGCTATGAGAATCACTGTTGAGTTTTCAGCTCATCATTCCTGCTTTTGTTACTTCGGTGCCCTCAGAGCCAGTCAGATGATGTGGATCAGGGTGGTGAAATATGTCTTGCATAAACAAAATTAAGCTTTATTCTCTTTCAGCAGCAAAGATACAGTCAATAATTCAGGTCTGTTGTGATGTCATCCAAATTTGTTGCCTTCCTTTTTGCTCACAGGTATGGGAGGAGCTGCCATTGCACCACCCACTTCTCTGGTTGAGAAGGACAAAGAACGTGAGTACTACAAAATCCTCCTCTCTCAACCCAGCAGTGTTTATTTCTCACTCAACATATTATTCAGTTGAGTCTTCCTGCCTTTCCCAGAGGATTCTTTGTGGCAGCAGGACTTGTACTAGTTCTTTGTTGATGGAGGGAAGCTGTGGGGGAACCTGTGATGCTGCTGTGCTTTCACATCTCTGTTCTGAAGGACTCTTTCTGTGTTGCTGGAGAAGTGGTTTGGCACAGTGGGGTGTTATAACCATGTTCAGTTACTTCTGATGTGGAAAAAGAAATGTCACAGGCAGGTTTCTCTGGGTAGACTAGAAACCTCCTCAGCATGGAGAGGGAATTTTTCTATTGCCCTTTGTTTTAGGAGGTACTTTGTGAGTATCTTTTCTGAAGGGATTATGCACTACAGACAGAATTTTGTAAGTTTTTCAGGGGTACAGTTCAGCTGAAGAGATGTGTGTGCACTGGTGTTTCCCTCAGTGAAGATCACAGTTGTCCACGAGGTGGCACCATCTTGCCATAGGAACAAAACCATTCCCTTTTTTTTTTCCCGTCAAACTGTTGTGTACTTTAAAATTAAAATAATTAGCAGTGTGTTGTCTACTCTAAAAAATAATAAGAAAAAAGAATCCTAGGCGCACAAACTTTCCTTTGGGAGTCCTCAGTTTATTTATGAGAAGACTGGAATGTAAAAAAAAAAACCCAAAGCTTAAGTGAGTAATATAATAGTGAAGGCATTTGACATGTGTAAACATTAAAAACAGAGAATGTTTTGAGTAAATAATTAAGAGCAATTGAGTGAAAAGTAAATATAGGCTGGAAATGGTACAAATATCCTGAGGGGGAGAGCTTTTAAAATGTGGCATGATCCCACAAGGAAACCTTTGTATGGCTTCTTACTTGATGCTTAAATCTAGACTGGAAAAACAAGAGAAAATATTACTGTAGCAGAAATCCAAAAGTCCAATCCATCTGCTGCTCAAATAGGATTTTTTTTCCTCATATGACATCCCCAAACTTCACGTCTGACCTTTTATTTGATAAGATCCAAGAACTCGTTCCCAAGAAAATATTCTAAAATTAAGTCAGTCTAATAGAAGTCCATAGGACTTTTCAAAAGTGTTTCTGCATATTTTCTTTGATGTTCTGTAGGCTGGTTTTTTACATTTTTTTTTACATTTGTCAGTAGAATGTAGTTTAGTAATCTAACCAGTATGACTGAGATATCCAGGTATATCTCCATCCCCCAGGAAGAGTTGCACTTCAGAAATTCTCGGTGAGATGAGTTGCATTCATTCTTTTTAATAGACTGGTTTCTCTTCTGTGTAAATGTAAAGTGTATTTTTACACACAGTCTTTGGGCCTGGAGCTGTGTGCATTGATCTAGTTTTGTCATAATTCTGTTCCTCATGAATGGGCCTTCTCATTTTTGCTTGGCCTCTGCCTGGATAAACTCATTGTAGTCCAGGTGGCCTCTTAATGCTTTCTTCTCCATTTAATAAGAGTTTAATAAATACATTTTAGAGTTGTGGGTATCTGTATCCATAGGAAGATCCAGAATAACTCAAATCTTGTTTCTGAGAGTGAGAGAGGGGTGACAGGATGTTAAAACAGCACATGCAAAGGAAACACTCTTCTGATTTGGATTTATGTGGGAGGCTTTTTTTCATAGTTTTTTTGGATTTTATTGAAAAAGCAAATTGTTTTTTTTCTTCAGCTGTAGCATCATTCCCATATGAAGAGGAGTCCAGACCTCGGGCACCATCTTCCAAAGCAGCAATTCCTCCTCCAGTGTATGATGAGCCAGAGAGGCCTCGTTCCCCCACAGGACCCAGCAACTCCTTCCTTGCTAACATGGGGTAAATGACTGACTGCTGCACCTTTTGTGGAAAAAGGCATTGGAAGGTGGTGGAAACCAAAAGCTAAAATAGTTTGTCAGTGGAGAAGAACACAGCCCATGTATGTATGTGGTTACTCTGAGTGCAGAGAGTCCAAACTGGCAGGATACAGAAGAAAACAGTGGATTGACTGGATTGAGGGAAACACATCTGAGGTGGTTGCACTCCAGGCTGTGTTTTTAGTGAGTCCTGAAGCCACATTCCAGTTTAAAGTGTTTATGGCCTATACAGGCCAAGCTTATGGAGTATACAGGAAAACACAGGTGGCATGTTAGTTCCTCTTGATTTCTTTTCCAACTTTGTCTTAAATTTGCTACATACCAGTGGGCAAATCATTTCATCTCTGCTTTGTTTGTTCAGAAATTCAGAGCATATTTGCATGAATGTATCAGCTGTGGCTGCAAACCTGCCCATTTACTTTTCTGCCTTGTGTGTAAGGCTTGTGTTCCTACTGTGGCAACAAAGTGAAGATGAATCTATAGTTAAAAACAGCTTAGAGACCTCAGTTTTGAGTTTGTTTTTCTTCTAATTGTCAAAAAAAAGGATAACCAAACTTGGTACTGTTGGACCAGTTTTTTTGTCATTACCACCTCCGGTTAGCAGTACCTTGGGACCTTCACTTTACTGAAAGAAGGGCTAAAAATCTGACCTAACCTGACCACACAATTGCCTGTTTATTCAGTGACTTAGTGTTTTAATCTTTCAGTATTACACAGCCGGACTTCTTGACCTTTTTTAATGTGTGTTTCATGTACCATGCTTAGGAAATAGTCATGTAGTCACTGATCCTGCATTTCCTCTGTTATCTTGTTTGCCCATTGATAAAATGGGGGTGACTGAGCACAGAATATTTACTGTGGTTTAAACTAGTACACCATGGCATGTTTTTGTGTCTGGACCTGTCAAGCTGTGGTCACCAAAGAAATGTTGACGCCTCTAGGTATGTTTTCATTCTAACTATTCCTTCACTGGGAATTTCAAAACCTGTCAGTGGAGGTGCTTTTTGTAAGGTACTTACAAAAATGTACCTTTAAATAGCTTGGGGACATTGCTGCCTCAAGATGCTCTGGAAAATTCAGAAAAATTAGACATGTTTAAATTAATACTGAGGATATCCAGATTTGTTGTAGGAAGGGCTAGAAAGGTCTTGTCCTCTGGAGCTTACACCAACTTGGAACTAATTGTAGAAGCTCTTGTGTTTTCTCTCTCTGTGTAAGGAGATTTTAGGAGGTAGAATATTTGAGCACTCAGGAGTAATGCAGTGCTAATGTTTTGTGGAAGAAACCTTTACTAACTGATGTTTTTTCTCTTTGCAGGGGGACAGTAGCTCACAAAATCATGCAGAAGTATGGTTTCAGAGAGGGCCAGGGGCTGGGAAAGCATGAACAGGGGCTCAGCACAGCACTGTCAGTAGAGAAAACGAGCAAGAGGGGTGGCAAGATCATCGTTGGCGAGTCTACAGAAAAAGGTAATTGTGTCCTACAACAAGTCTCTGAGAAATGAAGCTCCTGGATTTTTTTTTTACCATCTGTCCGTGGAGAAAATACTGGAGTTGGAAGAATGGTTCCTATTTGTTCTTGTGGAAATTATCTTCTTTATCTTGTAAAGTCCTGTATACATTTTTTTAGCTCAGCCTGCCCACAGCACCTCTACCTGAGCACAAGTGTTGGAAGTCAGGAGAGCTGATTTTTAGTTCTTAGGGAATCTGATGCAATTCTGAACCTAGGAATTGTTTCCCCCAAAGAAGCAGTACATTGTCAGTACATTGTCAGTGTTCTAACTTAATTCACATAATTGGAATTGATTTTTCTGCTTATTGTCCTTCCAAGTAGCTACAAGTTGTGAATGACTGTTTCTCTACAATATTAAACTACATTTTGTGGCTTTTATTCCATTTTTCAATCAATAAGATTCTGATAAAAGTCCCCAATTGAGCTTTAATCTTATATTACCCACAATTCACTGTTCTGTCTTTGTAACAGAAACGGGCAAGAAAGCAGATTCCAACCCATTGACTGAGATACTGAAATGCCCAACTAAAGTGGTCTTACTAAGGGTAAGTTGGGAGTCAGAGAACGTCTTGGTGTTGAAATGTTAAAACTTATGTTCCTCTTACAAGACTCTGCATAGTTCAAATAGTTCTGGCCTGCACAGATGTGGTGCTTTGTGTTCTGGGGAAAATATGTGTATTCCTGAGATAAGTATTTCAAATGAACACTGCTTTAAATTGTACAGTTCCCCTCTCTCCTCCTGTGGCTCTTGAGCTTTTAAAGCATCCATGGTCACAGTTCACAGGGCATCTCTAATTTATCTACACAACCATCTGCACAGACTCCACCCGGTGACTTGGGTTTATGCTTTTAACTTTCAGAACATGGTAGGTGCTGGGGAGGTGGATGAAGATCTTGAAGCTGAAACGAAGGAGGAATGCGAGAAATATGGCAAGGTTGGGAAATGTGTCATCTTTGAGGTAAGAGAGAATCTTTTTGGCTGCTCTGAAAGTAAAACTGGGCCCTTGTCCCTCACAACTGATGTGTTACTGCCTAAAAGAAGGGACATATATAAAAGATCTCTCAGGGTGCTTCACTGTGTCGGGATTCTGGATTTTCCATATCTGCAAGATACAAACTTTCAGTGTCAGAATCTGGGCAAAAATCTTGGGGTACTTTGGTTTTGGAACCTTTTTATTTTGTTCCCTTGACTACTTTTGTGAAGAGCAGCACTTTAAAACAGTGGGCTTGCTACTGTTCTAATCACTTCTGGTTTGGGGCTTTTGTTTTGTTTCAGATCCCTGGTGCTCCTGATGATGAAGCTGTAAGAATATTTTTAGAGTTTGAACGGGTTGAATCTGCCATCAAAGGTGGGATCCTAAATTGTGTCCTGTGACCCTCAGAGTTACCTTTTGTAGAGAGATTAAACAGTCTCACTGATTAGACTGTTTTGTTAAAGAGATGTTTACTTGCTGCTTGCTGACGTGCTCTTGCTTTCAATTCCAGCTGTTGTGGATCTAAATGGAAGGTATTTTGGAGGCAGAGTCGTGAAGGCTTGTTTCTACAACCTGGACAAGTTCAGAGTGCTGGATCTGGCGGAGCAAGTTTGATTTTAAAAATCTGGCTCGAGGTGTCACTGTTTTGGCAATCACGTTTTCAGCAGTAGGCTGGGAATGAAGAAGAGAAAAGTAGCTTTCCCAGCAAACTGGAAACAAGCCTCATTGAATGGATTTTTCACATTCGTTGTGACTTATGTTTTTTTGTAATATAAAGCCCTTTGAAAGATTCACATCTGTGTGGTTTTGACTGGCACATTTCTGCTTATTGCTCTGGGGATCCTGGGGTTTTTCGCGCTTTCAGATGACTTTGTTCTTTTGAAAACCAACTGCTGAGGAGATGCTTTGTCTGTATTCCTGCTTTCCTTGTTCTGGTGCTTCATCATGGAGTCCCTGTGCTACATCCACGATAAGTGGGAAGCTTTGGACAAGGACTACGTGCTGTGATGCTTCTCTCCCCTGGTGGTATCTCTTAGAGTTAGAGCCTTGCTCTCCTAAGTCCTCGTCTCTGCACACCAGTATTTGGGCTTGTTGGACAGTTGGCAGTTAGTTTGTTCTCCTGACTCCAGGACAATATTTTCTGTGCCAGGGTGGAGACTAAAGCAACAAGGAATGAGTTTGTCTGTCTTCCCAGATCCAAAGAAAATCCATGTTTAAAAGGAAGGAGGAAGGAATTTAATGGACTGTTGGCAGGAGCTCTGTGCTGTCAGGCAGTCTGTGCTAGAAATACCCAGGCATGACTGATTACAGGCCCTTAGTGAAATGCTGTAGGTAGAACTGAGGGACACTCATTCCTATATCTGGCCAGGCATCAGATTCTCACTTTCTCCAACATCACACGTAGGTAACTAACTTTTTTTAATCATTTCAAACCTGGCATTTGCTCTCTCTGTGTATATTTCTATATTTGAGGTCAAATACCATCGGGCTTAGGCCTCTTTTTTTTTTCTTTTTTTTTGAGTGCCTGTGGAAGTTTTCAAAGTAGGAGGCCATGGAGGGAAGTTCTCGTGTGAAAATCTGAAGAGTTGACTAACTGAACTACTAAACACTACAACTCTTTTATTTTTAACTAAATGTAAAATACTACACAACTCTCGGGTTTTACGTTGGCTTTTCTTTTGGGAACAGCATGTGACAAAGAGTTGGCAAGAGGTGGCTCTGCAATGGTGGCAGCTGTCTCTGTGCCCCCTTTCACCCAGGATTGTGCAGATGCTGAAATGATTGTGGGCTCTGAAGGCAATTTAGCTGTTTGAAAGCTGATGCTGGATGTCTTCTTCCTGTTACACTCATGTATTGGGGGGGGTGTATAGACCTTTAGTTCAACGCTGTGAATATCTCCAGTTGCTGCCCTTTTATGACATTTTGGTTGCAGATCTCTATGACAAACCCTTGGTCTTGTATTTGGCTTATTTTGTCCGCTTGTGTTCCACCAACCTCTGTACAAACACTCGCTTGTAAAACAGAATTTTTAAAAAAAGCCTTGTATTTTACCTACTGTGTGTTGGCTTCCTTACTCTGCTCTCTTGCTGCACAAGGCCTGCCCACAGAGTCAGGCCTTAATCCACCCCGAGGAACAGGCCTGACTAACACCAAAACCACAGGACTTGGGGCAGTAACAGATTCTACTGCTCTTAGTTTTCTCTTTGACCTTGAGCAACACTTTAAGGCCTTTGCTGCTATGTAGTAAAACAAAGAGATTGACCTGATATGAATTAGCATAGATTTACCTATAGGAGTCAGATAATTTGAGTGGCTGCTGTAAAGAATTAAGCAGTCAGAGCAGATTTAGTATGATCTGAACTTGGCTTGAAATACAACTTGGCTTTAAGCAACATGATTTATTTATGGCTCTTATTTCAGCAAATACGTCTAGGTGACTGGCTGTAAGCATTTCCTGAGGTACACACACTAATTTTTGTGTCTTTAACCAACTGTTCTGCTGTTTAATACCAGCTTTTGAGCTTCCAGACTGATAACTTGGAGGCTTTCCATTTGCTGAGAATCACTTTATTGACAATTTTTGAATCATTTAGTTCCAAAAATCCTTATTGTGGTTGAAGACAAGGGTAACATTTATCCATGAAAACATAAGGGAGAGGGTTTGTTCATTTAGTGTTTTGTGTAGGAGACTGATGCTATAAATGAGGTATTTTTCTGTACAATGGGGTCACTGAAACATCACAAACAAACCTACTAAAGTGGTAGCGGAGCTACAACACCTGAGTTTCATCTCTGTGGTGTGTGGTGTACAAAGACACAGCACTGGAGCCAGGTGGCCTTGGGGTGCTGCCACAGCCAGTGCAAACAGGTGCACAGATGTGGAGACCTGCACAGGGTCAGACACACTGACTGAGCATGGTCAGGTCTCACTCGTCACTGATGATCTCCTTGGCAGGAAGCATTTTTTTGCAAATGTACATTCTCCCTGTTCTTCAGCACTGTTGTCGTGTTGGCTCACACTTCCTCAGGCATGGCTGTATCTTGCATGCCTTGAAAAATTTGCTTCTGAATTTATTTCTCTGCTGGAGAATTTGGGCTCCTCTGGAATCTTGTTACTGACTTCTATTTCTAGTAGTTTCTCATATGACTTTTTATCTAACACCTCCAGCTTTCCCTGCTTACAAATCCATTTTTCTCCTCTGATTCATCAGTGCCCTTTCAAAAGGCTCAGCAGCGCTTAATTTGGAGTTCTTTGCAGCCACCAAGTTTTGCTTGGTTGGTTGTCTTTGCACTCTGGAAATTGTGCAGCCACCTCTTTCTGTAAGGTACATGCTGGTCACTCTGGTCTTAAGCAATAAGATTTTCATTTCCTCTTTTTGTGTGGTGCCTTAGAAGGTTCTGATTTTACAGGAAATTAAGAGGGTGATGGGCTGTTAAGAGCATTTGCCTTATTGGCACTGCAGAATTGCTTATTCTATTTCAGCTGAAGCGTCGGATGTCTTTCAGGTATGGTTTACTAAAGTTAAGCTTTAATTCCATGTTTTAAGTGCCTCTGCAAGTGCTGTGATTCTCTGTGTGCTGAATAATGTGCTGAATAACTACACCTTCTCTCGGGCTAAGTATGAACTGTTCATTGCTTCTGGGAATCTGGATCAGATGCCTACTTGGAGAGGTTTGACAGTGTCCTGAAGGGAACAGGAAGCTGACAGGGACGTGTGGGACGTGTCAGCCCGGGGCTGAATGAGGTGGTTGGTGCATTAGCAACCCTGAGGTCTTAAGAGCATAGTGGCATCACCCTTTGCTGCCTTGTTCTCTTCCTAATTGAGAACATTGGCTGCTATTTTAACAGCAGGGATTTAGTGACTTCATTGCTTCCCTAATTGTTACAACCCCAAGGTGTTCCTGAGCAGTAGCAGCTATTTCAGAGCCCATCATTTAGCACACAGGTTATGATTTATCGTACTATGTGCTTAACCTAAGTTGAATTTCTGTCGATTTATCACTTGCCTCCTCCATGTCAGACTAAAATCTGATGAGCTGGAGCTCACAGTCAACATTTTTAACACTACTGTCAAAATCTAAGCTTGCTTTGCCACTGTTGTATGAAAGGTGAGAGCTGTTGCCCCAAAGAACTTGCTGTCTGAACACAGAGGGAGGTACAAGAAGTGTCTTGCCCAAGGACATGCAGAAGGTGGTTTGGAGAGTTGGGATTACACCCTCTTGCCCTGTACTTGCAACTATGCATCCAAAAACCACATTCCTTGTGGTGCTGCTTTTTATTTTGACAACAGAAAATGGTAAGTTCTCTTATCCTTGAACTTCAGATTCTAAAGCAAATTCAGGAGGATTTGTAATTTGTGTGCTGCAGTCTGGGTAAGTGCTTGCTTTAGGAGGGGTTTATCTGAAACCAAGCTCCTGTGGTAGGTTTGAGTGTGTCAGGGTATTTTACCCTTGTCTGCAGGAGAAAATAAGCATTTTAACCCCACTTAGTTTTCTTAAAGGTAGAAGGACAAACATGGAAGGTTTCAAAGAGTTTCTTAAACCTCTCAAATCTTTCTTGCTCCACAAGCAGAAGTCTAATAAGGGAGTGAGTACTTTGTCCTTATAGCACTTGGAGCAAGACTCAGATCATCCTGAGTTGCTTTAAATCAAATCCCATGTTCGTGCCTGGGGTTGTTCCTCCCCAGGTACAGGACTTGGCCCTTCTCGTTGAGCTCCATGATGTTCCTGATGTTCTTCCCAACCTCTCCAGGCACCTCTGGGTGGCAGCACGACCCTCTGGAGTATCTGCCACTCCTCCCAGGTTGGTGTGATCTGCAAGCATGCTGGGGGCACACTCTGCCCCATCATCCAGATAATTAGTCACAGTGTCTGCCAAGCCAGTCATTTCATCTTAGAAGGTTATCAGGTTGGTCAAGCACAACTTCTCCTTGGTGAATCTGTGCTGACTGCTACTGATGATCATCTTGTCCTTCATAAAAAACAGTGTTCAGGATTAGCTACTCCAGAATTGTAGAAATGAATTAAAATTCTCTGTTCCTTTTCCCAATAAAGCAGGAGCTGCTTGTGATCATGGAGGACTTACTATGTTTCTTACAAGCACTTTCTGTACCAGTAACTGCAGTACAATGTGGTAATGACTGAGTCCTTAGCAGAATTCCTGCCCTTAGGTGATGGAGCAGTTGTCCTTAAAGAGGAGTAGGGGTTGACTGTGTTGGCAGTGTGTGCTGTCTGTTAATTTGCTGTTGCTGAGCAGTGAGAGGATACAACCAGGAGATTTGGCTTTCAGCTATGCTGATTTGTGGAGAGGTGGCTTTTCATAGATGGATTTGAGATTAGTGCCTGGGTTTGGGAATTTTTTTTTATGTGTCCTGTAGACAGGACTTCTAAGAAAGGACTTCCCTCTTGCCCTGTGATGCTGTGATTTTATTCAAGCTGCAAGGCAGTTAAAGAACAATCCCAGTGCCTTTATCATCCCATCAGTTTGATTTATCCTCACACACCACCACTGGCTTCTGGTTATGGCTGTAGAAGGGGTTTCCAAGGCCCAGCTGGAGATGGTCAGGCAGCTCCTGACAGGACACATGACCTTTGACTGTGTGTTTAATGTGTGAACTTCATCTCTGTCCCACTTTGGCCTAAAACTGCATTTCAGGCAAGTGTTTTTCACCTGTGATGTAGTTTAGTGGATAAATTCACCTGCTTTGCGTTGTTCTGACTCATAAAATCATTGAATGGTTTGGATTGTAAGGGACCTTAAGGATCTTCTTGTTCCAGCCTCCTGCCCTGGGCACAGACACCTTCCACTAGACCAGGTTGCTCAAAAATGGACCTTTTCCTCAAAGGACTTTAGTGACATTTCCTGCCTCAGAAAGGATGACAGGATTTTTTAAGGATGCAAAACTTGGCAATTATATGAGTTGCTCACAACACCAGCCAGCTCCAGAGCCTTTAACCCCTGGGCAGCCCTAGATGTAATGATAGATACTCATGCCTTGTGTCAGGAGTAACAAACAAGTAGCTGCTCCTTTCTCCAACTCACCGAAGGATCTATGAACTCTGAAACTTTTTCTGAATGAGTGCTTAGGTTGGTAAGGTTGCCTTTCTTTTTCAGCAGGTCAGTGGGATAGATGTGCCCACTTGCCTTGAATGACCAGCATAATTTTACCTCCTATTTACTGCAAAAATACTTTTGTGTCCAGTTAGTGGCAAGGAGAAAAAAATTACTGTAAAGTCTGCAGGACTTATAACTGCTAGAATGAAAGCTGAGCAAACCTAAAGTCTTCCACTTATGTTTCTCAAGAGGGAAAAATGGATGATGAAGTCCTTGTCTGTGTGCCTGTGTTTGGTAACTTCGCCAGAGTTGTGCAGTAGCTGACAGTAAATACAAATGTGATCCCATTGTGAGCTGTGCTCCTTTGGGGATCTTGCTGTCTGTGTGTCAGGCGGGGCTGGGTCCTGCTCGTGGCTTTCTGTGCACAGGTGCAAACACAGCTTTCCATTTCAGTGAGCAAAGTCCCACTTGAATGGGGGGGAAGTGGGCATTGAGGTGGAAAAGCTGCAGTGGAAGAACAGACATGAAAGCCAAAGGAAACATTGCATTAATTGGAGAAGGGATAGCCTGTATACTCCTGCAGATGTTTCCTCTCTTACCTGCGTTCTCTGACTTCTGATCCCTGCAGAGCTCATAATTGCAGCTTTATGGCTTTTCCTTTCTTTTCCTCTTCTTTTTAGCATCAGGAAATGGGGAAATCCCAAAGCACGAGGGTTCGTGCTGCGTTTCATTGTAGTTAGTATAGAAATGTAAGAGCACAGCCTTATGTCTTGTGTCCAAACAGTGTTGCCACACCCCAGGCTCTCAGCCCTGTAGCTGTGGGCAGCAGGGGACAGGGGACCACTGTCCTGCTCCCACTGGGATGTGCAGGGCATCCCACTGCCCTGCTTGGGCAGCCTGAAGGCTGGTGCTACTCCCCATCTCCCAGCAGTTGTATCCCATGCTTGAAGCCCAAGACAACATCAGCTGTGTGGAAAACAAGATCTTTCCCAGGAAGATGCCTAACCATTTCCTTTCTTCTCTCCTGCTTCTTATTCCTCCCCTAGGAAGAATGTGGGGGGGGTTTGCCAACGCAGTTTTTAAGCATCTTTGCCACTTCATAACCCCTGAGTTGTTTTCCCTCTCCCAGTCTCTGAGGTGTGATCTCTGGCCTCCATTTGGGAGCTTGCAGCAAGTCAACAGCTCAGGAATCCACGTGGTTCTGCCAAGACAAAGGTCTTCATCTCATCATGGATTTCTCCACCTTTTGCCCCAGGCAGAAAGCTGGGCAGCATTTTTGGACTTCACTGCTTTGAACTTGTAAAACTTGTATAGCAACTGTGAACCAAAACTCAAATGATACTCTAGCAAAGCACACCAGGCTCCTCCAGCACCTGCTCCTCTTGGGAGGATGGGAAGGGAAAACTGGTGGGGATTTGTGTTTTTCTGCTTTGGGAAAGTGCTGGGTTTGTGCAGTTGTAGTGATGGAGAGTAATCACTGGGAGAGGATATGGGCTGGAGCAATTCCCAGTAACTTGTCTTCCCTCTTTTAGGAGGGGGCGATGCATTTGCCCAGCAAAATTTAAAGACTTAAAGCAAAATTTAAAACTGGGATTTGAGGATTTGCTTCAAGCACAAATTTCAGAGGAAGACCCAGAATTGTGCAGCCAGCCCTTCTCCCTGCACCACACCACTTACAGCTCTGCACATCGTCCCACATAACAGTTGCATCCACAGGTACTGCCCCAGAAGTATCATGTTCTCCTGCAAGGGCTCAGCTCTTCCAAGGAAGTCAGGAATTTACAGCTAATAGGGGAATCAAGCAAGTTTTGAAAATATCTTCTGCTATCACAATGCTAGTCATGGATTTCCTCCTCTTTCTCCCTTGGATTTCTACCTGATCATTTAGAAGTGTTTTGCTTCGGTTTATCTCTATCCAGCGTGTTGATTTATTCATGGGCAAAAGCCTGATGGTTTTTGTTTTTCCTGCAGTGTTGGGGAATACAAAAGCCTGGAAACTTGAGGCTGCTATCAGCTTTTATATTAAAAAGTAATGATGTTGGCATCATAAAATCAGTACATACTTTTTCTTTTTTCTGATTAAAAAAAATGGGGGGGGGTTTAACTCCATGGCGAGGAGCAAGCCTGGAGTGTGTGAAGTAGAATTGATTATTTGTCACTCTGGATGCATCAGAAGAAGAATGCAGATGTTTCTCCAAATGTGACATTTCCTCTTTAGTGCCAGGTTGGGTGTGTGGTAGCAGTTCAAAGCCATGGAATTGATGGAGAAGGGAGAGTGAGTTTCCTGCATGGGATGAGCAAAATCACGTTAGAAACCTGCTGGAGCTGGCAGCTGCAGAAAAGACATGAGGGTTTGTACCTGACAGCTGCAGTAATTACTGCCTGCAGATCACTCCTGAGAAGTGCTGTCCAGTTCCTTCTTCCTCTCCAAAACCCAAAAGCTGATAACTGTGCAAAACAGGAGACCAGGATCTGGAGCTGTGCAAGGCACCTGGCCACAGAATCATAGAATGTTTTGGGCTGGATGATGACCTTAAAGATCATCCAGTTCCAACCCCCTGCCATGGGCAGAGACACCTTCCACTACAGTAGGTTTCTCCAAGCCCTGTCCAACCTGGCTTTCAACACTTCCAGGGATGAGGCATCCACAGTTTCTCTGGGCAACCTGTGCCAGTGTCTCACCTTAGAGTGAAGAATTTCTTCCTAATCTCCAATCTAACCTTGTCCTTTGTCAGTTTAAAGCCATTCCCCCTTGTCCTAAGTCTTTGACCTGTATCTTTCTAATCCAATCTCGTCCCCACACCTTTATAGAGCACTTAATCTTTGAGATATGAAGGGGGCAGCTCTAATACCAGAGGTTAATAAAAGTAATCTCTCAAGGTCAGGTTTTAGTGGTTGGGGGGGGGGGGGTGTTGCTGCAAAGTCTCCAAAAGCTTATTGTTCCCAGTCCCTGCTGCATATTAAGCCCTGATGACCTGGTTGTGCTGCCTATTCTCCCAGCAGAAACAGCATTTCCATTGCTAGTGAGAGGCCATGAGCCTCTCTGCAACTTTCTCTTCTGTTAAATTTGCAAGGCTGAAGAATCAGGTTGGTGATCAACATGTGGGGAGAGCTCGCTGTGGGAAAGGGAGCTGGGTACCATGCACAGAATCACACAGAACTGACTGGGTTGGAAAAGACCTCTGAGATCATCGAGTCCAACCTGCGACCTAACACCTCCCTGTCAACCAGGTGTCTCTGGCTGCTGCAGCTTGGGAAAATTAGCAAACACCTTGGGCATGGGCTGGAAACAGAAACCTGATTGTCAGTGCCTGGTCACTGAAGTGCCACCTTGGGGGCTGGCTTAGGCACAAGAGCAGCTCTCAGCCTGCCTGAGGACTCAAACATCCTATAAAAGGACAAAATAGGATTATGCAAGGCAGATCAATCAATGTAAGCACGTCCATACCCAGAGCCAGCAACTACAAGCACCCTCATCTTTCTTGGGTTTGTGCCACACAAGCCATTCAAGATGTTATAAATATTTCAAAGGAGCTGTTTGCATTCTTGCATTGCTTGTAGAGTACAACTCCTGTATTGAAGGAGATCCCCGTGACTGATTCTCAGCTGAAATGACTGCGTGGCTCCAGCCCAGGAAAAGCACTGACATTCCTGTCTCCCAGACTGCTCCCACCCATTATCTAACTGACTGGAAAGGGAGGAGAGTTGATACTGATTTCCTGGCTGGGCAATCACTGATATGAAAATCGATTATTCCCTGTACAGGTAAGGATGTCTCAGCTTCCCTCAGGTATGTGCAGAAATGCTGAACAGCTGAGCTCATCTCTGATGATGAGCCACTGGCACCCTCTCTGACTGTGCAGCCTGGCATTTGTGCTCTGCCAAGAGGAGATGACCTGATTTCCCTGTCCTGGACCATAGTTTGTTTAGTTTAATCTAAATCTTCTTTTGGGACCAGCCCGATTCCCAACAATTTTTTAATTATCATTATTATTATTCTTTTATGTTGTTCTTTTTAGATCCCAGACAGAAAATCTGTTGAACAGTCAGTAAGGGGTGGAGATCCTCATCCACCAGAAGTACCCAGACTATGTTTGAAGTCTTCTCTGTTTATTTAAACTGCCTGGCACCACTGTGATGCTGGAGGTGCTTTCTGTGGGTGAAAAACAATAGTATCTAACACAGGGAATGAGGCAACAAGATGCTCTGATTCCTGTGATGGCCTTGGCTGGAGCTTGGAAGCTGATTTCTGGAATTTTCCCATAGGGAAAATGCTAAGCAGATGTATGGACACCAAAGATGGTTCCACCTGAGATCTTTCTGGGCCAAGGCACAGAATGACTGGAGCAAATCCGAGGGCAGGGACCAGGTGACAGAAGCCCCTTAATGGGGACCTGATCCATCATCCTCTAATAAAGGACCTGGTCACACCTACAAGGCTCTGAAATGCTCCTACTGGGAAGTTTTTGGAGCTGAAGTGACAGCGTCCAGGCAAGATCAGTGCTGCAGAAAAAAAGCCACACAAGGAGTTAAGCCCCTTCCAAGCTGTGCAGGCACTGAGCAGAATATTAGGGACAACAAACTGGAACACGAGCACCCAAACATGTGTTTTGGTGGACAAGACACTCAAGTTCATTATTGGGTCTAACCCTGAGTATTTTTCATTATGTTTCTTTTGCCAAGCCTTGGAATCATGTGCTGGAAATACTCTTCTGGAGATGAACTGCTAATCCACATTTATACTGGGTAATAAAACTGTAAAAATCTGGTTTTGTGTTTTATAGGGATTTGAAAGCTCATCAATCCAAGGAATATCAATCATTTGCCAAAGCAGAGGACTGGGTTAGAGTCAGGGTGAACCAGCAGAGCCCCTGGGTCATGCTGCCCTGGCCTTGGGCATGGCTGAGGTGTCCTCCCCTTCTGCCTGGATGTTGGACCACCTGGAGTGAAGAAGGGATCTCCTTTACCTTCTGGGCTGTGTGGCAGCAGCACATGGATGTCCAACCCACCTGCCTTAAACTTTCCCAGCCCGTGGCCGCTTAAGGTTGATAAATGTCCTGGGAAATTCCATTTTTGGACGATTTTTGCCCAAGAAAATGGTTCCCTGCTCAAGTTGCCTGGGCAGAGATGCAACTCCAGCCTGTCCAGCCATGTCTGTGGGGGCAGAGCTGTAACTGGTTCCAGTTGCTGGAAGGAAGCCCAGCAGCCCATGCCACCAAATCTTCTGTTCTTTTTTCCCTCACAGGGTGCTGGGGCTCAGGAATATATCCATGTGCAGCAGACATCACTCCCCAAGCAGGGCAGAGGCAGCAATGCCATGTAAGATGTTGATGTCCCTGACATCCCTGGAGCCACAGCTCTCATAACAGCCTGGGGGGCATTTTTTTTTTTGCACTGCTCCTCACTCACTGGCTTAAACAGTTTTCTCCAGGGGAAGTTAAGCCAAATCTGGCTGACTCTGCACTGGATAGGATGAAGAATGCTCACCATGAGCATCATGGTAGTCTGGATGGGGCTGGAGGCTGCAGAAGATGGGCAGGAAGGCTTTAGAACATCTCAGAGGTGATTTGAGGAAAGTCTTGGTGACTCCAGGAGGGAAAAACAGTTTTACAGGGAGCAAAGACACAACAAGGAGCTCATGGTATCACTGTTAACCACCAAGATGAAAAGCTGGGGTCCAGTCATGCACGGTTCAAAGAGTTTCTCTTGAACTAACTCCAAGCCAATGCCTCTTTCTGCCTCCAGGGAGGGCAGTAAAGGAGCTACAGTAAGAATAAACAACTGTCCCAGGTGATAATATTCCCCATTGGTGCTCCAAAACTCTGGGCTCAGCTCACGACTCATCCCAGCCCCATGATCCCGGGAGAGAGGGATTTGCCCATCCTCAGCATGGGGATTAGCACAGCAGGATCTGAATTTCCAACTGCCTTGAGTGGTCCAGCCTGCACATGGGCAGACAGGAGATGCTGAACAGGGGGATCTGAGTTTCTGGTACCCTTGTTTTGGAAGCAGTTGAATTTTTCCAGCTGGTTCCTGTGCCACCACAAAGAAGATGGGATCAGTGCTCTGCTGAGCTCAGAAATCGGCAGAAGTGATGCAGGAGCCTAAAACTCCATTATCCCACTCACATCCATTACACTCAGTTCTATACTGGTCCCACCAAGGAAAAATCCACCACAGACCAACCCAAAAACCCGTTCCCAGCGCCTTCCATCCCTTTCTAGGGCCATCAGCTCCTTGTCCTGTCCCTATTACCTCTCTCCAAGCCCTGCTGTCTCCAGGAAGCGAAGGGTTAAAACCTCTGAAACTGCAAGAACTTCCTCCTTTCTGCAGTGCCACCCTCCGAATGACGCGGGTTTCTGCCGGGCTTTGCCCAAATATGTCCGTTTCCTTCTAAGAGAAGAAGGAGGAGGAAGGAAGAAAATACAAATACAGAAGAAACATATATATTTTAATATATATATATATACCTAAGAGAAAGCGACCGCGTCCGCGGAACCCAGACGTCCGAGCGCAGCCCTGCCTCCCCCTGCCCCATGCCGTTCCGCAAAGGTAGGGGATGGATGGAGGGGCAACACCCCGGGATGCTCCCCCCGGAGCGGCGGGAGGACCTGGGTGTCCAGGGTTGTGGCTGGGGTCCGTGTCCCGGCAGGGATGAGAGATGGGAGCACCGGGCTGTGCCCGGCTTTGCCGCACCGCTGGCTTTCGGGGGAGGATGGGGGACACCCCTCGATGCTGTGTTTGGGGGCAGTATTTCTGTGCAGCCTCCAAAGGGCAACTGTTCCCCCTCCACCTTCCCTGAGCTGTGGGGTTTTTCGTCTTGTCCCTGCCCGTGCGGATAAACCGGGTGGTGCAAGGTGCTCTGGGTGGTGCAAGGGCTGAGGACAAAAGGACGTGGGACGGTTCTGGGCAGGGGTTGCTGCCGGGGGCTGTTTTGGGGCGATGCAGGCTGAGAACTGGCAATCTGCGCGCATTTGTGTCCTTGGGAGGTGCTCAGCGGAGGGGCTGGGAGCCCGGGAGGAGAAACTGGGGAGGTAAATGGCTTTTCAGAAGGGTCCCTCACCTGGGCGAGCCTCTTTCACGCCGTGGTGCTCTCCGAGCTGCTCCCCAAACCATCTCTTTTCCCCAAAACTCCATCCCAGCAGCTGACAGAAACCTCCCCCTTGCCATCCCCTGGCTTGGCACTGTGGGCAAGAAGGACCCAGTTATGGGACCTAAAACCCTGGTGGGTGCTCCTGTGCTGCCCCACGGGGCTATGGATGAGTTTTACATCCCTTCCGGGCTGCTGTGAAGGAGACTTTAATGTCACCTCCTCCTCATCCCGGAGGGATGTGCGGGCATGGTGGAGGCACAGGGTGGTCCCCTGTCCTGGCAACTCTACTGGGAGGAGAAACGGAGGGGAAAAACTGTTCTCCAGGGGACAGAAAAGCCAGGAAAGCAGGGTTAAGTTGGGATGGGCAAGGACACAGGGAGAAGGTGCTGCCCAGATTCCACACAGGTGCTTTGCCAGAGTGGATCGGTGTCCCTGGACCATTGGACAGCCGTGCTGGGGCTGGCGGGGCAGCGCAGAGGGGACACTGCAGAGATGTCACACCCTGAGGCTGGCATGACATCAAAGGGCAGCAGGGAGGGAGCGAAAATTGCGGAGAGAGGGCTGGATTTGTTTTTCTCACCTCTGCCTGCGCTGGGGAGGATGTTTTGGGTGTGCGGCAGTTTGCCCGCAGTGATGTTCACAGAACCTTTATCTCGGGCGCGGAGATTTCTGTCGCCTTTTAAGGCTCAGCGAAGCGTGATGTGGTTCACACCCTCGCGTCTTGACAGAGCAGCAGACTGCGGGTCTTGATTTAATTTTAGGTGATAAACGGACTAATTTAGAGCAGAAGAAGAGATGCTGGGGGTGGGCGGTGGGAGGAAAGCAGAGCTTGTCAGGCTTTAAAAGCGCTGAGCCCTTGGTGGGGAGCACGGAAAGATGGGGGGGGGGACCTTCCCATGTTGGAGGGCAGGTCCTGTGGCCCCGCTGCAACCTCGACAGGGATCCCAGTGATAGAAATGACAGGCAGATCTCCAGCACTTGGGGACACAGGGTGGGTTTGCAGTAACTGATGGTTTTCCATGCGGTCCTGCCCAGCACACCATGAACTGGGGAGGACCCGTTTGCTGAGGGACCGTGCTGTGCCTGTCATCGCTGCTGGACACCTGGGGCACAGCTAACCTCCCAGTCCTTGGCAATTCGGTTCTGCAGCCGTTGTGTCACCCTCGCACCCGTTGCTTGTCCACAAACTTCCTCTAGAGGTCAACCTTGAAATGCCAGAGCAGCTGCCGGCAGCTCCGTGCATCAACTTGCAGCTCCAGAAAGCCCAAGGTGGCAGGGAGGCCACTGTGGATGGGTTTTGTCCGTTGTATTTTGTATCTTAATAAAAATTTCCTCCCCACAAGGGTTGTCAAGCCCTGGAACAGACTGCCCGAGGCAGTGGTGGAGTCACTATCCCTGGAGGGATTTAAAAAGACATGCAGATGTGGCACTTAGGGATGTGGTTTAGTGGTGGACTTGGCAGTGCTGGGTTAATGGTGGGACTTGATAGTCTTAGAGGGTTTTTCCAACCTAAATGAGTCTATGTGCATGCTCAGCTCATGTTGGAGACCCTCTGAGGACCCCTTTTCTCACAAAGACTATAAGACTCAGCTTGGAACAGGCCTATGTGAGTTTGGCCCTGGAAATGCTTGTAGAGGCTGTCTGTGACCTGACTGCAGCCTGTAACCCCAGCTTAGAGCACCCCCTTGGGCTGGTGAGACTCCATGTCCCCAGCCCTGCCTGGAGCACTGCTCAGGAGCTGTGTCTGGGCTGCCTGGGCTTCCCATGGGGACATCTGTAAGCCACCAGGCAGGAGGCTTGTGGAGAGCATGGACTTCTGGCTGCCCTTCAGAAGCTGCCCAGAGCCAGCTGTGCACGTCCTTAGTTTGCAGGAGAGTTGAGCATGAAGGTATTTTCCTTGTAGCTCAACTTGGTGCACAAAAATCCTTGCTGAAGGTGGTGGCCTGGGCCGGGTTGGAGTCAGGCTGTGTGCTTGATCCTCCCAGAGGAAAATGGGACTCCAGCCAGCTTGGCAAGGAGGCTGAACCTTTCATTTGGGAGCCTTTTGGGAACAGTGTCTGACCCCAGGGCTTGCTCACTGCCACCTGGATCCGGGGGGGGGCAAAGAGGAGGCTTTGCCTAAGGGCTGCTGCTCTGCACACCCCGGGTAACTTGAGGCACAGGGAGGCTTTGAGATGAACATTCCAGAGGATCTAAACTTTCTTTGCACAGCCCTGTGTGTGGAAATGGAGTATCCTGCAGAGTAAAATGCAAACTCCACCCCTATCTCTGCCAGTTTCTCACTGCTTGCAGCTTTGGCATCACTCGTCTGGGTCTCCCCAACAAGTTTGTGAAAATACTGGTTGCCTTGGCTCTGTTGCCTCCTTTCTTCTTGAGCATCATAGCTAGTGGCATTGCCCCAGGATCTGCACTTCATGTCTGTACAACAGTTGCCATTTGCCCATCTCAAGGCATTTGGCAGTTTCAGATGCTAAAGAAAGGTATTTATAGCAGGGATGCCCAAGTACAGCAGAAGGAATGAGCTTAGGGCAGGAATTAATCTCTTCCAGCATTGCTGCATCAACTGGGGAAAAAATGGAGAAAGTCCTGATCCCCAAACAGTGCCATAACCCTGGCAAAGGCCCATCCAGGGCTGCAGCTCTGCTGGCAGGAGGTGTTGGGAGCTTTCACCTAAAGTACCCTTCCTGAAAAATCTGATTTAATTACTGCAGCTGGTGCGGGGAAGCCTGGGAGTGTGCAGGTGATAAGCTGCCAGGATATTGCCAGCTGAACATTTGTCATCTGTCAGAGGACAAATGAAACCCTGGTTTTATTGCTGGCTGGGAAGGAACTGGAGATAAGACTGAAAGCCAGTGAGCAGAGATCGAATGCATGATCACAGAAGCACAGAACAGTGTGGGTTGGAAAGGACATAAAGGATCACTTCGTTCCAAACCCCCTGCCAGGACAAGGACATCTTGCACTTGATCAGGCTGCTCAAAGTCCAGTGCAACCCGGTGTTGAACACTTTCAGGGATGGGGCACGCACCAGCTCTCTGGGTAACCTGTGCTAGTGCCTCATCACCCTCATTGTAAGAGATTTCTTCCTTATATCTAATCTAAACCGACTCTCCTTCACTTTGGAACCACCACCCCTTGTCCTACTGCAACAGACACTGTTAAAAAATCTGTCCCCATCTTTCTTATAGGTTCCCTTTAGAAACTGGAAGAGGCTCTAAGGTCTCCCAGGAACCTTCTCTTCTCAAGGCTGAACAATGCCAGCTTTCTCAGCCTGTCTCTACAGCAGAGGTGCACCAACCTCTGAGCATCTCCGTGGCCTCCTCTGGACTTGCTCCAGCAGCTCCACATCCTTCTTATGTTGGGGATCCTAGAGCTGGACACAGTGCTCCAGGTGGGATCCCATGAGAGTGGAGTGGAGGGGCAGAATCCCCCCCTCACCTGCTGCCCACGTTGTGGGATGAGCTCAGGACACAGAACACACGGCTGGGGCATGTCCAGCCTCTCATCCACCAGCATCCCTGAGTCATTCTCAGCAGAGCTGCTCTCAATCCCTTCATACCCCAGCCTAGATTGATACCAGAGGTTGCCTCAACTCAGGTCTGGCTCCCCAGGGTTTGGGTACAGCCACTGCCAAGCTGCCAAGGGCATGACAGATGCCTGGTACAAGTGGAAACAAAACGTGTGACGCTGTGAATATATCATTTATGGATATATGTAAATGTGTGGATTGACTTCAAGCTGTTGGATGGAGAACTCACTGGACACTATTTGGATTGCAGGTCACCAGGGCATGTCACTGCTGGAATTCTGTGAGCAAAAATGGTGTTGAATGGCTTGAATTGGGCAAGAGACAGGACTCAGGGCCCTGCTTGATGAGGGGGCAGATTCTGGAGTGGCTGGTGTTGATTTTGGCTGCTGATGCTCTTCCCTGGGACTGCCAAGGAGGATCACGCTGGTGGCAGAGTTGGGCCTGGATGGATGAGGGCTGTGGTTTGGAGAGGTGATGGTGAACACTGCGTTTCTGCAAAGGGGCTCTGCCAACATGGACACTGGCTGTGGTTGTGCAACACTGGTACAACCACAAGCAGAGTCAGCTTGGACAGCTGCAGCAAACTGTGCTGAGCACTCTATCTTTGCAGGGTAAACAAGAACTCACGGCAAGGTGGAGATTAGAAGAGCCTTGGGCATGTGGTGGACCAGGGCTGGGGTCCTGAGCAGCATCTGGAGGAGCAGCCACAGCTTGCAGTGGCAAGAGAAGGAGGGATGTTGAAAAAAGCATAAGCAGAGGGGGCCAGGGATCTCCGGAGGGGTCTGTGGCTGAAACCTGAGCTCTGTCCTTCAACTGTTGGACTGGCAGTGGAAAGCCAGTGGTGCCTCATGGTTGCTGCACACATGAGTTGAATTAAACATCTCTCCCCAGGCTGAGAACAATCTAGTGGGTGTCCTCACAAATGTCACATGGGGTGAGAGGGGTCTCACCTTCCTTAGCCCTCTGGAGTGAGGTGTACAGTGTGAGCCAGGCATCCCAGTCCCACCAGGAGGCAATGTGTGGGCAGATCCCAGAGGAGGGTGCTTTGATGATGGATGGGCCAAGTGGCCCCAGTGGCAACTTCTCCACGGCCATTGACCACAAGGAGAGCTGGACACTTGTCTCCAAGGTGGCAACATGTAGCTAAGATGAGCACAACCTCAGGGCTAGCAAGGGGCTAGAGGAGCTGAGAGCCCCTCATGCAGAGGAGAGCAGCGGGTTTGAAAACCATCCCTAATTTTCCCAAGGTCCTTCCTCCCCACATCCCTACCTCCATAAGGTCTGATTCCCTCAGCATAAAAATTCCCATGAAAGTGCAGTTGTGGCTGCTCCATCCCTGAAGTGTTCAGGGCCAGGTTGGACGGGGCTTAGAGCAACCTGGTCTAGTAGAAGGTGTCCCTGCCCATGGCAGGGGATTGGAACTACACGATCTTTAAGATCTCTTCCAAACCAAACCATTCTGTGTTCTGTGATCTCCTGCAAGCAGCTCGTATTCAAAGGTGGCAGAAGTTATTATACAGCAGAAAAGCTGATAATGGGGATTGTTTTGGCAGGAGAAAGGGCCTGGTGGGGGTGACATTCCAGAGGTGATTCCTGCCACCAAGGACTATGATTTCCAGACACGTGGTGGGAGGAGCCTGATCACTGTAACAATACTGCTCTTTATTAAGCCTTTTTATTTTCTGTTAGCAGAAGTTACAACATCTCCTGGTCTCATTTCTGCTTGCTGAGATCAAGGAGGTTCTTGTTAGCAGGAGCAGAGGTGCTGTTTGCCCGTGAGCATGAAGGGAAAGGGCAGGACTGTGCCACATCCCGGTGTTGTCATTCCTGCTGCCTGTCCCCTTCCCTGTAGAGCACTTCCTCGCTATCACAGCTCCTGCAGTGAGTCAGATTATAACACCCTCTGATGGGAAACTCTCTGCTTTTGCAGAGTGGTTAGAGCTAAGGGTGGTGAATTGCCTTTCTGCAGCTTTTTTTGGTAATGAAAGGGATAATTCTGTCACTTTGGGATGCCTTCTGGCTTGCTGGCAATGCCCTGCAAACCCACATGCTGCTGCCTTTGCCGGTCACGCCACTCCTCGTCGTCGTGTTTTTTTGGCAACCCTGAAAAACTTTTTATCCAGCATTTCCCGTCAGAGGCACCAGGGAGGATTTATGAGCACCAATGGGCAAAGCACACGATGCACAGAAGCCAAGTGTGGAGTCAGGAGCTGCTTGAGGGGGGTCCTGGCTGCTGCAGCTCCCCGTGGGGGCTGTCCTGGTGACAGTGACAGCGTGGGTGTCTGCTCAAAGGGCAGGGAGGAAACGTGTGGCAGAACTGGCCCCGGCTCTCCTGACTCACTGGCTCGTGCCTGAGTCAAACCATCACCTCGTTTTCAATGAACACCTTTCCTGGAAGGCTGGAAATCCCCTCGTGTCCTGCTTTGCCCCCTGGCCAGTGTTTCTTGCCGTGGCATTTTCCTTCTGGCTCTTGGTTTTGTTTCATCCCCTTTCACCTCACTGGCCCCTTGAGCCAAACAGGAGTAAACAACCCAAAGGAACAGATGTCTGTCCCCCCATCACACCCCTCCCAGCAGCCCTCTGCTCCCTGAAGCTCCAAGAAAGCACCCAGTGAGTGCAACCTCTCCACTGCCTCTTGGACGTTGCACTTTCTTTAGCTTTTATGACCAGCCTGGAGAGTTTTTAGTGGATTTAAGGATTGTGTTCCCGTTGGTGCTGATGGGATTTTGCACAACCACGCAGCAGAGCCCACCACATCTCGTGGTGCTGGTGCAGGACAGGACATGCCAGGCTGTGGTGGGAAGGTGGGACAACCTTTGCTGCCACCAGCTGCAGGTGAAACCACTGCTCCACTAGAATGTGTTGTAGGAGGCTCACAAGGGGTGTGCAGCTCCCTTGAGGTCCAGTGGGTGAATTGGGGCTCACTCGGCACTCCAATCACTCCACAGAAACCATCTGGTGGGGAGAAACATGTTATTACCACCTCTCAGACTTCCTGAGTCTGCGAACTAAACCACGTAGAGATGCAGTCGCTGATAGCATATCCTCATCTCCTAACCTGGGAGCAGGCAGACATGCCTACAACCTGCCTTGCCAGGGCCAGCATCCCACATTTAGGAAAAACCCTCCTTTTGGAGTCCTGCCTCCCTCCTGCAGGGATGGAGAAGGACTCTCCACTGCTGTATTTACGTGGTGAACAGGCACTGGCATGACCCTGGCGCTTTTAATCCATCCACCAGCTGAAAACCAGGCTCAGTGGCCTTGTCACATGGGAAAGACACCCAGAGTGGGCTTGGGCTTCACTGCAGTGCTCGGATCACACCACCAACAGCCCCCAGGCCGCTTTTCCACCTGGCATCCCACCATCCCTTTGCCACCACGAGCCCACACTGTCAGAGCAGCTGCCAAAACCCTTCCCTAACACACCCTCCATGATGGGGAAATTAATCTCGGCATAAAACAACTCCAAAGGCTTTAAATGAGATGACCACGGGTCTTTCATGGAGGGACGTGGGAGGATTTCCAAACCCAGCAGCCAGCAAAGTGTGATCCCTGTTTTCCTGGTGCGTGCCTGCACACATGCACAGGCAGGCACACACGTCTCTGCAGGGCACCTGCTTTTTTTTTTCCCCCTTCAGAACCACATTTTAAGGCTGGAAACAAACAAAAAAAAAAGAGGACAGGGGACAGGCCCCAGTTGGGAGCCAAGATCAAACCCACACGATCAGCTCCAGATTTCCCTGACGTTTTTTCCTGGGGAATTCCTTGTCCTTGCAAGAGGTGTTATGTTTCCCCTAATACCTGGGCAACATTTCCTATATGTACCTTAAATATTCTTTGCTCTAAGGAGCAGATATTATTTTCTCCGTATCATTCTTTTCCAGGCTGAAAGTTATTCCCCAGTTTTCTCCTTCCTGGAGCACAAAATCACTCTCATTTTGTGCTGTCTCATATATCCCATTCTGAAAACATCTCCTTGGTATTGCCCATCATGTCCCATCCCAGATTAAACCTCTTCCCAAAGGCACAGGGCTTGGAGTGAGATGTACCTTTCCCTGGTGCTGAGGAACCAGCACCATCCAGGCCAGGAAACCCAACATCCTGCATTTTCCATAACAACCTCTTGCTAAAACACCCTGGAATTGGGCTTTCCTTTTTTCCCCCCTATTATTATTATTATTATTATTATTATTATTATTATTATTATTATTATATTATCCCCAGGGACATCATGCTGTTTCTTCAGATTGGCTGCTCAGACTTTTTTGTTCTCCCTTTCCCCAGTCCTTCACCCCTCATTGGATGGTTTCTACCTTTGTCCCTTGAAGCAGAGGAAACTGAGGCACAGGAGGTTGCAGAGATGGGATGGAGGCCACTGTGACTGTGGCTTTAGCTGCTCTTATCCACAGATCCAGCTCTCTCTGCACCAAATCTGGCTGTGCCAGAGCATCCCAAGGCGTGTATCCCACGTAGGTATATTTTGGTGTGTATTACTGAACCAGATCTCATTGTAGTGCAACATGGAGCTTCGAAATCAACCCACGGAGGCAGGAGCAGGGTGTTAAAACCCCACCTGAAGAGATGTTGAGTTGGTTTGGAAATCCAGGAAAGCTTTGCTAAGCCCTAGAAAATGTTATTAGAGGAGAGAGTGGGAAAGCTGAGACGGACAAACGTGAAATGGTTTGGGGAGAAGTGATACTGGGAAAAGAAGGTTCTGGTGTGTCTTTACACAGATCCAGCCCCACTTCGGGCTCCCCTTTGAGCAGGGACACGGCAGGGCTGGTGTTAAATTGCCTGCATCCCTTCAGCCAAGCTGATTTATTTCCCTCCCTGACACCTCGGCTGCCTCTGGAGCTTGTTTGTCCGACCTGACGCAGGGAGAGCCTTTTCCAGGGCAGCATGGTGAACTTGTTTACCCATTTATTTATCAGTTTATTGGCCCTGCCCGGGCTGCTGGCACGCGGGAGAGGGACTCTGGGATGCCGGGATGCCAGAGCACGTGCCAGCTCTGGGAAGCCGCACGGGCTGTCCATGCCCCGCTCGCATGGACACAGGGACCAGGGAGGAAACACTGCCGGGCTCTGCTTTCCTGACCTGGCTGTCACCCAGCACTGCCACGGCTCTCCCAGCAGGTGCACCTCCTCCGGGACACGCGAAAGGAGCATGAGCAGTGCCGAGGTGCTGCTGGGCTTTCCAGCTATTTCCAGGAAGCCTGGAGAACAGCTGAGCATGATAAACAAGAGGGGTAAGCCCGCCGGGATGAGAGGTGTTTTTCTCCCAGTGGTAATGGGAGAAAAACTGGGTGTCTTGTCTCCTGCTGCAGATCCAGCCACAAGAACAAAGGAGGGATGTGACACTCCCAAAGAGGGATGTGACACCCTCAAGGAGGGATGTGACACCCCCAAGGAGGGATGTGACTTCCCAGTTTCGGTCTCTCCAGAGCCAAAATGCTCCGGCTGCTTCTGCAGGGGGAGAAGCAGGAGGATGGGTTGCACTGGGTCTTGCTCGTGGGCTTGAATGTGGGGACTAAGCAACTGGTGAAGCTGATGATTTCTGTGCCTGAGAGGCCGAATTTTTCTGCCCCTAAAAATGCAAGTTGGCACTGCCAGGTTACCCCACACAAGTGGATAATAAAGGCTTCTTATTCACCAATATAAATTTATTTGGAGGAAACTTGTGCCTTCATCCCAGGTATGACCCAGGCAAGCATCCCACCTTGATGCCAATAGGAAATTCTAACATGCTGGTGCAGAAATTTGAGGATTTAGCTCGTGGTTTTTTTCTCCTGCTCACTGATTTTCTTAGAAATCCTCCTTATTAGCAAGGGATTTCTAACAGGAACAGTAGGATATAGCTGGGGCTGTGATTTGGGCCTGGGCAGCCTGATAAAGCCTCTCCACTCCCAGGAATGTGGGATAGTGTCCCTTTTGTGCCAACACCAGTTCCCCCGCAATGGATCTGTGCTCATGAAACAAAGCACCCTTTAAAAAAAAAAATTAAAATAATAAAGAAAAAAAAGAAAAAAAAAGAAGAAGCTGCTTTGGGGTGTTTTTTCCAGCTTGGGTCCATTTCCCAGCTGGAGAGCTGGATCCCATTCACAGCTGAGGACAAGGATTTGAGGTGGAAAAAGGGACTCAGAAGTAGCTTTTGCCAGCAAAATCTCCATGTTGTTGAACCAACCTGACCAAGATGAGTCGAGACAGAAGAAGCACCTGCCAGCAGTGATTTTCGTGTTTATTTGTTTATCCAAGGTGGATTTGCCAAAGGCAGGGAATGGATTTTCACCTTCTGCCAGCTGTGAAGAACATGTACACAGGGGAACACAGTCAGCAAAGCCTTTGTTTCTCTTAAACATGAAATCACCTCTTTTTGCTGCCATGTTTCCCCTTCCCTTTTTTTTCCCTCTTCATAGTTTTTGGGTGCAGCTGAGCTGCTCAGAACTGACCAAGTCAAACACCATAAATGGAAGAGCAAGTTAATAAACCACTAAATCATTTATGGCTGTTGCAATGGCAGCAATTAGGTGGAAGACATGAGGGTGGGAAGAGTTTCTTTTTGGATATGGCTTTACTAGCCCAAATTTTGGAAGACCTGAAGCTGCCTTTTCTTGGCTTTGGCTGTCCTGCCACGCTGTGCTTGCAGCAACAGGGTTGAGTGGCCTCAGCAGATAATGGCCCTGCTGCAAACAAGACAAGACCAGGCAACGTGGGAAGAGGTTGGTGTGTGCCAGCCCTGAGTCTTAGTCACCCTGTTCTGTCGATGACTGACTCTGTCTGAATGCAAAAGGACCAGATTTTTTGAGCAGCATCCGAAGGCAGCGGCGGCACAGGTTGCCAGGGATTGAGGTGGTTACGTGTGCTCCTGCACGTGCCCAAGGGAGCTGTGCTTGTTCAGTCGTGGAGGGCTGGTTTGACCCTGCATGGGATGGTTTTTCAGAGTATTTGGCTGGTCAGCTCTGGGGTGAGCACCAGTGTTTAAGGCAGGACAAGGAGGGGACATGCAAGACATCTGTGCTGAAAGCATGTCCTGCAGATACGGTACTGCAGGTGCTGTGACCACCCCTGCCTGCACCTCAAAGCCATGCTGGTGGGATCCCCTTTAGCCACAACTGTGGCAAGGCCTTGCTGTTGCATAGCTGGGAGGTTTGGGAAATGCTCTGGGCTCTGCCATGCAAACCTCCGTGGGGGTAGACTGAAACTCCCGTTGGCTCAGTGCAACCATCCATCTGATCCACGAGGCATCAAAGCACCTTCACCCAGCAGTGGGAGAGAGGTGCCCATCATTAAGGTACCTGGGACTATCCAAACCTGGGTAATAAATGCACAGTATGAAGCAAAGGAAGGTTATGCCTGGAGCCCAAGCCCGGCTCTTTTTATTGGGAATTTGGCAGGAAAACCTGCCCGGGAGTCGGGTGGCTGTCAGATCTCCTGTTGACTCAGGCTGCTCTCTAGCTGTTGTTTTCATTCAGGCTGAGTGCAGGGTAAACAGCTGGGCTGGGAAATGTGAAACCCTGGCTCTGACCATGCCATCACCTTGGGCATCAGCGCAGGGAATGTGCGGGGACGCACGGACACATCGGAGCAGTGCAGAGGAGCAGGTGGGGATGAACACATGGGGGGAGCCCACGTCTCCTGACGTCATTTGTTTGGATTTTAAGGAGTGAGAAATAGAAGTGGAACCCTATTTGTGGCACAGAGTTTGTGCTGGCACAGGTTGCCCAGAGAAGCTGCAGATGCTCCATCTCTGGAAGCGTTCAAGGCCAGGCTGGGTGAGGCTCTGAGCAAACTGGTCCAGTGGAAGGTGTCCCTGCCTGTGGCAGGGGTGTTGGAATGAGGTGATCTTAAAGGTCCCTTCCAATCCAAACCATTCTGTGATTCCCTGATGAGTGGTGTTGCTGGAAATACTAAAACAGGCACAATAAAAGTGGTTTCCCCCCTTCTCCATCATTCTTTGGTGGGGACAAGTCCTAGTCAGTGGCCAACATATGCTTCCACCTGTGCCATCCCCTCCTGGTTCTGTCTCTCGGCTCAAGCAACACGGTTGTTTTGGGAGAAAATTGAGGCACTCCCAAGTGCTCTGAGGCACAGCATCCTCCCCCATGATCCCTGCCAGGCACCCAGACACTGGTTTGCTACCCTATGATAAACTCCAAGGCAGAAATCTAAACATTCAGCTCATTTCTTTTTTTCCCAAGGAGCTGTTAACAGTTTACCATTGTAGGTTGGAAAATATAAATACATTTGAGAAAATATGTTGGCAGCAAGCTCCTCATATTGTTTCAGCTTGCCCCAAAATTCCAGAGAAATTTCCCATTAATATTTTTCATGTCCGATTGGAAAATATTAGGGAAAGAAGAAACAAATTCTGTAGATATTTTTTGACAATTTTAGCTCTTTTTTTTTCCCCCAGCCAGGTCTCCATGGCATAGAAAAAAAATAAATGAAATACACAAATTAAAAACATCTGCTAGAAATTAAACACATTAAAATCTTTGCTCTACAAGTGGAAAAATTTTAAGAAAGCCCTGATGAGGAAATCTGATTATTTAACTTCTGCATTCCAGAAATCTGTGTGATCTGATTCCAGTGATTTGGGTCCAAAAATTGGTTAAAAGAGTTGTTAGGAAACTGGAGGTTACCTGGGAGAGGCTTTGAGTATGAGGAGCTCCAGCAAAAGATGTGGAAACTCAACTGGACCTTACCATTCTGAATTTCAACCCATTGACCACACGCTTTCCCTCTCAGTTGTCTTTCCCAGACCTCCTAAAAGCAGTGCCTGCAGGTCTCAAGTTTAAAAGCACATGGCAACACTCTGGAAAAGTGGGACACTTGCACCTCACCTCTGGATGCCTTGTGGTTTCCATCAGCTCATTGGAGAGGGGAACCCTTGGGGAGGCTCATCCAGGGAATGGTTCAACCCCAGCAATGGTGCTGGTCCCAAAAGTGGTTCTTCTTAGCCAGAGTTGAGGTGTGTAGGACACTGTTGAGCAACCTTTGCCTGTATCATCCCAGCCCTGTAAGGAAGCAGGGACAAGCAGGTTGTGGATATGGCAGACGTGCTCAGGAGGGTGTGGGTGGGAAGATGCTCAGCACGTACGCGGTTTCGAAATGCAGCTCCTCATCAAAGCTTCACCCTTCCTCCCTACATGGAGGATTGAACAAGGAATGGAGTTTTAGGTCACCTTGTGCTGGAGAGCACTGAGATGTGCATTGGTTTTAGACATAGAGAACACTGGGGCGTCTCTCTGTGCTCACAGGATACAAACTCCTCCAGGACACAGGATACAAACTCCTCCAGGACGTATCTCATCCTGGTTTACAGTCAATACCCACAGCAGGGCAAGTGAATTGCTCTGGGAGTGCCCATTTCTCTCCACAGATCATAGAAGTGGTCACAGGTGACCACCTTGTAGACACCCAAAATGACACAAATCCTTCCCAAATACTACCCACAGCTTTGAGGTGGATGGAGGCAGAACAGCTTCGTCGCCTCCTCCCTGCTCAGGATTCCTCAGGGAACCTTTTCATCTGAGCCTCCCAGGCAGTGCAGATCCTCCTGGGATGCTGCTTCAACAGCCCCTGTATCAGAAGCCAAACTGATATCAGCGGGGGTTGAGAGCAGAGATAAAAAATTACCCTTTTTCCCAGGCTATGATTAATCTGGTGCCCGCTGCTGCCTACAAGCACGTCCTCCTTGATCAGCAGCAACACAAACCACCATATTTTCTCTCCCAGAGCTTCATGTTGTACTTTTTTGCATTACTTTGAAGACATTCCCCAGCATATCTAGGGTATCTGGCTTCACCACGTCATTGCCTACAACGTTTTTAGGAGCTTCTCGATCACCATGGCAATGCTGAGGTTGTCACTGGCCTGGGCTTGTTACATCACGAGGTGAGTCAGCCCCAGAAAGGCCACAGCCTTTTGCCATTGTTTGATTTAATAACCTGCAACGATGAGATAACGATCCAGGTCTTAATGAAAGGTGGGTGGTAACGAGATGTTAGGAAACAGTTCAATAGCAAAGTCCATGGGATAATGACAGGCTGAGACAGTCAGAGGGTGATCATCTTCTGCTAAATGGGTTGAACAGACTCATCCATGGAGGGGGTTTCACATCTATCACTGAGCCCCTGCAGGCAGGAGACCTGGAGAGCTGCATCCCAATTGCATCACTGGGCTGGGAATAAAGTTCTTCATGAACACAACCAACTTCAGCCTTTGGGCACCTCCGTGAAAATAATCCCCGTAGCAATCTCTGCTTAGAGGAGGGATGGAATTCCGTGTTTTTCCCATCAGATCCTCAACATGCTGCATCACTTTGCAGCACTGTGCTGGTTTGGGTTGGGATAGGTTAATTTTCTTCATAGTAGCTGATACGGGGCTGTGTTTTGGATTTGTGACCAAAACAGTGTGGATAATATAGAGATGTTTTTGTCATTGCTCAGCAGGGTTTGCACAGTGTCAAGGCCTTTCTTCTCCTCACCTCAGCCACCAGTGAGGAGCCCACGGGGGACAAGGAGTTGGGAGGGGACATAGCCTGGAGGCCTGACCCCAACTGAGCCCAGGGATATTCCAGACCATATGGTGTCATGCTTAGCACATAAAGCTGGGGGGATGAGGAGGAAAGGGGGGATGTTCAGAGTGATGGCATTTTTCTTCCCAAGTCACCATTACACGTGGTGGAGCCCTGCTTTCCTGGAGTTCACCGGACACCTGTGGGAAGTGGGGAATGAACTCCTCATTTTGCTTTGCTTGTGCACGTGGCTTTCACTTTACCTATTAAACTGCATCTCAACCCACGAGTTTTCTCACTTTTTCCCTCCAGTTCTCTCCCCCATCTCACTGCGGGGAGTGAGCGAGTGGCTGTGTGGGCCTGAGCTTCCAGCCGGGGTTAAACCATGACAGTCCTAAATTAGGTCTGGCTCAGGTGTGAGCACGTGGCTGTATTTCTGCTGATTTACCCAGAGAAGGCACTGTGATAACACATGCCAAGTTATGACGTGCAATATTTAACCTGGCAGCTGGGACAGAGTAACCTTGTAAACACACTTTCCTCTCAAACCAGCAGGATTTTTCTGCTGGATCAGTGCCTTGTCACAGGTGGTTGTGGCATCTTGATTAGGGATGAGGTAACCTAAAGTCAAGTTCAACATCCTGTGGATTTACACCCTAAATAAATCCCAGTACTTTCAGTGGGGAATTTCACACGTTAAAAATCACAGGGCAAACAGGGAAGTGTTCCTTTCGTGTGACTGAAAGCACCTGGGAGTAGGAGGCACAACCCAGTGTCAGGCTAATGTGAATATTGTCTTCTCGGAGGCTCTGATGGTGCCAAAACATGAATTTTGGCTCTGTGACTGAACTGCACCCTTCAACCCTTTCTGTTGGAACCAAGCCTGAAATTTTGCAGCCAGAGTTCATTGCAAGGGGAACCAGTATTAAATTCCTGAGACTGGAATATCCCAGTGTCTTACTGTCTGTTTACCCTCTAACCACTTTTAAAACACCATATTTCACAGAATCACAGAATGCTTTGGGTTGGAAGGGACCTTAAAAATCATCTCATTCCAACCCCTGCCATGGGCAGGGACACTTTCCACTAGACCAGGCTGCTCCAAGGCTCATGCAGTCTGGCCTTGGACACTTTCAGGGATGGGGCAGCCAAAGCTTAACTGGGCAACCTGTGCCAGGGCCTCTCTCCCTCACAACAAAATCTAAATCTACCCTCTCTGCAATCCATGGAGTCAATTATCTCTATAATTTATCTCATTTATGGAGTGAGTTTTACTTTGCACTAGTCTTGTAAGGTTGGGAACTTTCACAGGACATTGCTCAACCCTCTTGGACCCGTTTCTGAGTGTTGAGAAACGTCCCTGCTCCAATGGATATTGCAGCTTCAGAACGTTTTTTTTTTCAAATTATATTTTTTTGAGAACTACAGAATATAATTCTAAAAAAATTACAGATGAAACTGGGATTTTAAATATTAACATTGGTCTGGGAGGCTCCTTTGGGGTCATCAGTCCTGGCTAATGGACACTCATCTCACACCTCCACAGCTCTGGCCTTGAGCTTTACTGGGTCTTCCAAAAGACCCTCAAACACCTGAGCACAGTTGGAGGCACCCACCTCTCTCTGGCCCAACGGAGGGAACCTTGCATGATTTAGCCTTTAATTTGGTGAATTGAGATTGAATCCAGGTTCTCATCCTTCCTTCTTCCCCATATTTGTCACAGCCAGGCGATGCATTTGCAAGTCTCCCATTTCTTTTCTTATATACCTGTAACTCACCAGATTATAACCAAACACCTCTAGTTTAGGCACAAATCTGACAACTCAAAGGAAATAAAGTTCGAACCCTTGTCCCCCTGCTTGAAGGGCTCTAAATTAAAAGAAATTAAAAAATAAATTTGCTTTTATCGAGGCTGGTGGCATAGCACAACAGAGGCTGACTTCAGGCAGAATTTACTGTCCCTGAAAGAGTTTCTGTGTTGCACTGTGTGTGATGGCAACAACATGTGGGGAGCTCAGTGAAGAGGGCTGAGCAAAACCAAGCAGGTCCCCTGGAATTGGTTGAAGGTGCATTTCTGCAACCCCTTCCTGGCTTTTCCTGCCCCTTGGCTGCCAAGAAAAGCAAGATCAGCTCTGGGCGCGATGTTTGACCGGGGCTGATACCGTGGGGTGAGCAATGCCCTGTGCCTCTGCCGGGATTTCCCCCTCTGGGGCTCAGCACTTGTTTCTCAGTGTCAGTCTGCACCCTTCTGAATTTTCCCCTTCTCTGCTTGTGGCTATTTTTGGGGAAAAGCTGCACCCTCAGGCAGGAGTGTGGTGGCCTGAACCTTGCTCCTCTGGAATCTCAGTGCTTGGCTGTTGTGTGCAATGAGCTGAATTTCTTGCAGTCTGGGAAGGAAGATATTTAATGAGCACATCAGGTGCAACTGGAGAGAACACTAGACTCAGAAACTGGACGGCTTGTCCCCAGTCAGAGGAACGGATGTCTGCCCTGGTGGAACAGCTCTGGGGCAGAGCACACGATGTTCCCTGCCCTGCCTGGATCCTGCACCCTGGCAGGGCTCAGCCCTCCCAGTTGCAGACCTAAGAGTTGTCAACCAGCTTTTCCCGATTCCTGTTCCTCTTTGCCCAGCAGCGGGGCTGATGCTGCAGGTTCGACGCTGTTGAGGAGGAAAAGGAGTGTGAGACTACAAGGGCAGGGCTGTGAAAGGCAAGAAATGAGGAAGGAAAACACAACTTGATAAGAGGAGAGGAGAGAAAAAAGCTCTTTTCCATGGCAGAAACACCCCGACCCATTATAGGGATTAATTCAGGATTTTATCGTGGTCCCCCCACCCCGGGCATCAGGACTTGGGTGGGGTGAGGGTGAGGGTGAGATGTGGGGCGGGAGCGGTGATATCCCGGTGATACAGGCACAGTTCGCACTTCGCTCCTTGTTTGTTTACTCCTGCAATTGAAATACCTGTGAGGGCGAGGAAGGCGGCTGAAACCTGCAGACACAACGGACCGTGAACTCCAGCTGCCTTTACAAATCCAAACATTTTTATCAGCCTTTGCTGATAAAAATCAGCCATTTATCACCGGGAGCTTGACCCTCAGCAGCTCTTTTTCAAGTCCCTCCAAAGAAAGCGGCATCAGCAGTGAAAACTGCTCAGCATCCAGCTGGTGAGAGGACAGGGCAAACACTTGTTTTCCTCCTTGGCATTTCTGAAAGTCTCCAATTCCCCGAAAATACTGCAGACAATTTTCTCGGCTTCTTCAGTATCCCCCTCCCCCTTTTTTTTAAGTACAAAATTCAACATTTTTGTTTTGTTTTGCTTTTCCAAAAAACTGTATAAATACCCCTCGGTCAGCCCAGAGGAATAATTTTCTCTGTTGCAAGAAAGTGTCATTAATGCACTAACAAGAATTTAGGCATCTGCTGCCTGACTTTTGCAGCCTCTCTTCCAGGCTAGGGAACGCTTCGGAATGGCTTTAAACTGGATGAAAGTAGGTTTAAAACAGATATTAAGAATGAATTTTTACTGTGAGGGTGCTGAGGCCCTGGCACAGGTTGCCCGGAGAAGCTGTGGATGCCCCATCCCTGGAAGTGTTCAAGGCCAGGTTAGGTGGGGCTTGGAGCAACCTGGTCTGGTGGAAGGTGTTCCTGCCCATGGCAGGGGGTAGGAATGGCATGAACTTTAAGGCCCCTTCCAACACAAACCATTCTGTGATTCTGTGAACTTTGTGTCCATGTTCCAGGATGGTAAACCAAGGCCATACTGGAAACTGCTGCCGGATCCAGCTGCTTTGACATTAAGAGAGCACATGTAAGGCCGCATCCATAGAGTGATGTCCACACAGCTCCCAGCCACCACTTCCAAATTCTAACCATGGAAATAGTTCCTGGATGCAGGGTTGGACCGTGGAACTCAGATCCCAGCGGGAATCACGCCCACTGCACCCCAATGCCACGTCCTAAGGAGATGATGCGTGTGGCACCGAACGTAGGCAAAAACGTGACTTGTCCTTTCCTTCCAAGTTTCCTTTGGAGACAGTAAAAAAAAAGAAATAAAAAAAAAGAAGACATTAAAAGAGGAGGATGAATCACAGCTTAGTCAGAGTTGGGGCTCGCCAGAGCAATTGCTGATGGTGCTGGCATTTTGATGCTGGGGGCAGGGTGCCAGGAGATGCTGGCTGGTGACCAGTAGGTTCTTCCAAAGGGGATGGGGAATTAAGTCCAGAATTCTTATGGTGGGATGCATCCACAGCCTAATTCCTCTGTTCAGGATGAGTTACTAGTTGAGTTTGATGTTAGAGCAGCAGTGGAACATAAGAGGGAATTGAGGGAGTTTGGCTCTGATGTTTTGGAGAAGTTTGCAGCCTATAAACCCTGTAAGAGATGGGTATTCTGTTCTCACAGAAACAGGTTTTTTCCCCCTTTTCTGCCAGACTTCCCCTCTTTGCACTGCCCTTTCATCTCCCACCTCTCTGCACCTGCTGCCTTCATCCCTCAGACACTCAAGGTCATTTTTTTCCCCCATCCACGGCCAGGACTTTCAGATTTTGAGCCCCACATTATGTTTATACCCCTGTCCCTTTGCATTTATTAAATGGTCCCTGAGATGGGGTAGGTGAAGAAGCACCTTCAGCCAGCACTGGCTGGTTTATTCCACCCTCCACATGCTCCATCACACAGCGCAGCAGAGGATGTGAGACAGCATCCCTGGCTGTCCCGTGGCATCCTGTGCTTGTTGTGCCTCTCAGCGAGCTGACACACCTCTTACTGACAGCATTCCTCCCCCTCAGTGACTTGATTTCTGGAAAAATCGCTGAGCTAAGCACCCCCGTGGGCTCCTTTCACAGCAGCTGCAAGCAACAGCTTATTTACCGGTCTGGGTGCTATTAATAGGGAGCTGGGATTTTGCATGGCACGACTTGAGAGGGGAAAAATAATCCTCTCAGAGCACCTAGTGAGACATCCTGCTCACCACCCTCTCCCCGGGGTGAAAGTGCCTTATAAATAGTAGTGGTTCTTCCAGATGACCTCCCTTGGAGCAGCTGGGTGCTCGTGCCCCTGAAATCCAGGCCATTTATTTAGGAGTTGAAGCTTTCCGCTCCAGTTATTCAGGAGTTTTTAAGCCAAGAGTTACTAGGTGGAGCTAATTTGAAGTGACTGTGATTTTAATTCAGGCAGGGTTTCGCTTTCGGGCTCCTTTTGATATTGTGGGGGTGGTGATTTGTGAAGCCACGGAGAGGAGAGTGAGCTGCTGGAGGAAGGGGGATGATGCCCAAATTCCTTGTCCTGTAGCATCATGTGAATATTTGTCCTACTTCTGATTCATGTTTTAGCTGGAAACTGAGCTTCTGTTGCCCTCCATGTGAAAAGGATTTGAGGGATTTTGGAAAAAAAAGCCCTCCTGGCCTTTCCCAAGGATGGATTTTGTGCACAGTGGTCCAGAGAGCGCTGTTGTGCCTGATCCCCATCCCACATTTGCCAGCTGGAGCACTCACTGCTCTCTCCCATCTTCCTTCCCACATCCCAAATCTGGTTCTTTTCCAGCTCCCTCATAGTAGCTATTTAAAAATTCTTTTTTTTTTTTTTTTTGTTGTTGCCTGTGAATATTTTTTCCCTGCGTAGGAGAGGGAAGGATTGTGCACTTTTTACTCCATCCATCTCGGCTCCATGTAAGGAATTGGCCAAAAATACCTTGTTTCTAGATGTGTTAACAAATACAACCCTTTGCTTCCAGGGGAGGAAAATGCCCTATATAATAAAAGAAGGGGTTTGAACGCTTTAAGTATCTGAGATGTTCCTTATCGAGCTTTAAATTTTCAAGCAAAATTTGCTTTATTAAACCCCATCAAAGCAGTTGCTCCCACCTCTGCGGCTCTTCCCACCTATCACATATTCCCACTTCTCCCTGCTGTGGCACGTTCCCACCCAGCATCCTGCCAAAAGCCAGGTGGGATAATCCTCATAGCTAAGGCAGTGCTGGGGTGCAGGGGGAGGGTGTTGAGCATCTTTAGGACTTCAGTGTCACCATAGGAATTTTCTGAGTGGCTCCTGGATGACGTCCCAACCCCTCTGTGCTGCAAACACAGGCTGTGTCGGGGTGTGAGTATTGCTGGGGTGTTGTTTGCAGCCCAACTGAAGGTGGAAATGACACTTGCAGGAATCTGGTGAGCGGATTAAGGAGTTTAATAAACTAATAGAAGAATGAAAATTTAAAAAAAGAATAATAATAATTACATATTAATCGTAGGTGAATATACATGACAGATAGACAAATAATAGGATGAAAATATTAAGATATTAATAAAGTATTAATTAAATAACAAATAATAAATATGAAACCAGCGAGATTAATAAATTAAAAATAATAAGAGAAATAAATAATAAATCAATACTAAGCACCCGTTTGAGAGCAAAGGTTCCCCCTCGGAGCATCCCCAGCGCTCCCGCCGCTTCAGCCCCTTGCGGGGAGGGACGGAGGGATGCGGGGGGGTGGACCAGGCGCCTCCCGGGCGCGGATGCGGGCGCGGAGCGGGGCGGAGCAGCCGCGGTGGCCGCGGGCGGAGGAGGAGCCGCCGCATCCCGGGCATCCCCTCCGGGGGAGGCGGCCCAGGCACCGCATGTGCGACGTGAGGGACGTGCAGGAGCGCAGACACCGGCATCCCCCGGCCCCTCGGCATCCCCTGAGCCCCCCCGGCATCCCCCGAGCCCCCTCCGAGCCCCCCGGGTTTCCCCGGCCCGAACCCGCTGAGCGCAGAGTGGGGGCGCGCCAGGGGAGCCCCCCGTCCCGCTGCTGTGTGCTTGGAGTTCATTTATTTTATTATTACTTTATTATTTTATTTTAAATTGTTTTTTCTTTTATTTCTAAAATTATTTTTATTTTGTTTCTCTCGTTTTGATTTTTTCAGTTAATTTTATTTTTATTTTATTAAAATTTTATTTTTTTAGTTTATTTTTTCCTTTTTTAAAATTTTATTCCATTTTTATTTTCTATATTTTTATTTTATTTTTTCTTGCTCCATTGTTATTTTCTACTTTTCTTAGGGTTTATTTTATTTTCCTCATTTTTTTTTCTTTTATTTCCTTTTCATCCGCTCAATTAACCTTTACTTCATTTTATTTTCCCCCGTTTATTTCCTCGCTTTACCGCCTTTTCATTCTTCTAAATTATTATTTTTTAAAAAATTTCATTTTAATCTCCCCCTTTTACTTTTTATTTTTTTCGCTATTGTTATGATTTAATTATCATTATTAGTTTTATTATTTTTATTGATTTTACTCAATTAATTTCTGACACGGGAGAAGTGAGACGGGCAAGTTTTTTAACCGTACGGTTTTTTGGGAGCCTTCACACACCCACCCCTCTGTAACACCCCCATAATTCCCCCCACCGCGGTCGCAGCCTCGGGGTTGGGGGGTCGGTGGTCGCGTCCCCGCGCGGAACAAAGCGGGTCCTTTGTCCGCGCTGCAGTTCCGGGGGCGGGCGGCGGGGGGCAGCACTGCCCGGGCCGCGCCGCATCCCCCCCTTCATCCTCCCCCCCCTCCTCCTCCCCATCCTCCTCCTCCTCCTCCTCCTCCTTCCCCGCCTCCTCCGCGGCGCCGCAGCGCCCGCCCGGCCCCTCCCTGCCCTCCCCGCCCCGCGGGGCGGGCGCCGCCGGGCCCGGCCTGTCGGGATAGAAATAGGCGGCACCGGGGCTGCCGGCACATCGCGAGCGGAGCCGGGCAGGGCGGTAGCCGAGACCACAGCAGCAGCAGCAGAGCCACGAGCAGACCTTCCCAGTCCTTTTTCCCCGGCTGCCTCGCGTGGAGATTTTTCCTACTCTTTTTTTTTTATTTATTTTCCCCCTTTTTTTTTCCAGTTATAAAGGGAAGCTCTTTTTTTTTTTTAATATATTTTTCTTTCCATCGCAGTCCGCGGCAGGGCTCGCCCTCGCTCCCTCCCAGCGCGCAGCGGCAGCGCTGGTGCCGTTCCTGCCCGGCTTTGTGCCCTGAAGCCCCGTCCCTCCTCTTCCTTCTCCTCCTCCCCCCTCCTGCCGTAAAACCTTCACGAGGCTCCGAGCAGCAGCATCCGAAAGCGCCGCAGCCGCTCGCTGAAACCACCGACTGCAGCAAAAACCCTTTTTATTTTTTATTACATATTTCCTCCCCCTCCTTCCTCTTTTTTTTTTTCCTCCTCCTCCTCTCCCCCGCAAACGCATCAAGGTGGACGCGGAGCGCAAAAAGACCTTTGTTTTAAAAATGCCCATGGAGCTGACGCAAAGCCGCATCCAGAAGATTTGGCTTCCCAATGACAACCGCCCGGCGCTGCCCCGCCGCTGTGAGTACGGGCACCGCAGCATCCCCGCGGGATGGGACGGGATGGGATGGAGGGGTTGGGTGGGAAGCAGTCCCCGTCCTCTGCGCTCCCCGAGGGGGCTCTTTGCAGCGCCCTCCTCCCTCAGCATCCATGCAGCATCCCGCCTCCCCCCTCCTCTGCCTGCTCCAGCATCATCCCCGTGCCCGCATCCCACTCGCTGCCATCCCGTGACTCACTTCCAGCCCTTGGGAGCTGGAGGAAGGTGCAGCCGTCACATGGCCCCGCGCAGCGGAGGATGCGGGGAGGTGCTGAGACACGCGTGGCCCAATTTCCACTCCCTCCTCCCCGCTCCCCCTCTCGGCTTCCAGCCCTGGGATTAAAAGGAAAGGGAGCAGGTTGTTCACCTCGGCGCCCGGTCACCGGCTCAGCAGGGATTTTCAGGGTGTCACAGAGTCATGAATGGTTTGGATTGAAAGGGACCTTAAAGCTCATCCTGTTCCAACCCCACTGCCATGTGCAGGGACACCTTCCACTAGACCAGGTTGCTCCAAGCCCCATCCAATTAGTGCATTATAAATTTTTAATTTTTTTGGAGGTGGAGGCAGGGTTAGGGAAATGGATTTAGGGAAAAAAACCCCAGCCGTTTGCACTTTATCATTTAACCCTGTGGGATGAGATAAGAGGCAGGTGGAGGGGACTGCAGAAATTAATGCTGAAACTTCTGCAGTGCTTTCCGCTGCTCTTTGAAGCTCAGAAAGATCCTTGAGGCGTTAAAACCAACCTCTGTGCTTAAAAAAAAATAATGTATATATATACATAAATAAAATCAAATGATTGGGTCATCCCGGTGTTACTATAAACCAATTCATGAATCATAATACAATCTGAAAGCTCAGGAGGCGGCTCCTTTAACTCACCCAACAGCTAAACCGACAACCTACCAGTTGTGCAACTCCGTGTAACTCTAAATGAGCATCGCAGGAATCCGCAGAGCCGGGATGGAGGAGATGGCACTGGATGAAGGATAGAAGTGGCTTGGGCAGTTGGGTGAATCAGTCTTTCCGATGCTTTTCTTCATCAGGCATTTAAAGTCGCTTCTGATGTTTATTTCCCTTGGCTGGAAAGTATCCCCTTTAAAAAAAAATAATAATAATTTTAGAAAAAACAGATATCTTAATGAATTTGCCAGCTGTTGTTGCCCGGGGCTATGGGTCAGGCTCCGTGGAGCAGATGTTGGGACGCGCTGCCTGAGCCTGGCAAGGGCAGCTCTGCAGCAGGAGCTGCTGAGGAAATGGGATTTCAGCAACAGGCTGAACATCTGGGTTGCCAAGGGGCTTTGCTCTGAGTGGGGTAAAATGGCTTAATGCTTTGCATGTGTGTCTGTATGGCTTGACTTTTCTCAAGGACTGACACCTCTGAAAGACATGCCTTGTGCACGCAGAGCCTCCCAGTGGTTGTTGCCACTTGGTTTCTCAGAGGACAGAATTCCCTCTTGGTAGAGGAGAAAACTAACATATTTAGTGTATTAAGGCACCAAGGGGCTTATTAATAACGTAATGTGGCTTCTAATTATTTTTTTCTTGGGGTGGGAACAAGCCATGCTGGGCACTTTTCGCTGTTCAATATGGGAAGAGGGTTGTTAGGCTTTTTTAGCTTTTTTTTTTTTTTTTTTTTTTTTAATTTTTTTTAACACAGGGTGGCTATTTTAAACTCGAGGTGCTATTAATTCCTCAGCAGCAACAAAGAGCAGAGCCACAAAGCTGGGTGGGAAGGGGGGGTGTAACGGAGACCACGGCCAGTGCGGTCCCTGGAGGGAGCGGGAGCATCCCTGGGAGCATCCTCTGGAAGCTGCTCCCTGCGCGTGAAATGATTAGTCCGATTGTCGCTTCCTCGTCAGTGGGAGGCTGGAGTGGCTCGGAAGTGGTGCCTTCATCTGGCCTTTTGACGGCGATCCATTAAATTGCTGTCAAGCTGCACGTCTCTCACGTAGGGGCTGGGAAAGTCAAGTCGTCGCAGGCGCCGGGTGGGCAGAGCCAGGCGAGGGGAGGGGGGTCGGGAGGGGGATGCTGCAGGAGGGAAGGGGCTGCCGCTGCCTTTCTCTGTCCCATCACTTCTCTTTGCCATCGTTCCCGCTCGGGGGCTGTGCCTGTAAAACCCCGGCTCGCGCGTTTTCGGGACGGTAGCGGTCCCACGTGTGCGTGTGATGCAAAGTGCAGAAACATTCATGCGTGAAGGTGTCAGGGGATTGCAGTGAGAAGAAGCTGCAGAAGGGGAATGTAGGACTAATGTAGAACATGTGGTGTGGGGGACACTTATACAAGGAGACCGTAAAAGTGCCTGAAGTGGGGAGGTGCCTGTTTTATCCGACCTGTTATAGAAGCAAATTTCCTTCCCTCTTGTGGTTTGTATTGTTTTGTTGTGTTTTTTGTTTTTGCTTCCTTCCCTCTCCTGTTCTGGTAAAGCACAGGAGCTCATCAGTGCTGACTTTCTGGCAGCTGTAAGCCACAAGTGATGAGCGCCTTCTCAATATCCTGACTGAGCCTGAAAGTCATCCCTGACCTTGACTTACCTGGCTAGATATGGATAAGCAGTAATGAATATCCATTGAAATCCCCGATAGCTTCCCAGCAGTGGTGAAAAGAAATTATGAATGAGGTCTTTGTGAAACACTGAGCAAAACACTGGTTTCTGTTTCATCCCTGATGCAAAGTTTCTCCGGAGACTTCTGTGATTTAGCTGGGTTTGGGCTCAGATTCCTGATAAAAAGTTCCTTGCTGGATACCCTGGTGTTTTGGGAGGTGCTCCCAGGTCTGTAAACAGATGCTTTTTCATGGTCCAAGGGGAACCTGGATCTTTCCTTTGGCAGAAAAACAAATCGTGGGGAGATTCCTCAATTACAGGTGTTTAACTCCTGCAGCACCCTTTGGAGGTGGCACGTATGTGCCAGCTCTGGGACTGTCACAGCTGTCTGGAGCCAAAGGCACATGAACAGTACCCAGTATTGTCCCCATCCTCTTGATGTGCTATTAATGGCCCCAAATCCTCTTGGCTCTTTTGAGATCCTTTGTCCACTCTTAAAGGAAGGGTTTCTTTATTTGGGTGTTATTCCCTCCTCCTCACTTTATCTAATAAGTGTGTGGGTTTTGTTGCAAAACCCGACTTGCAGCCATAGGTTGTGAGAGGAAGTGAAACTGTTAGAGGGGAAACAAATATTTTTCTGGGTATATTGCTCAGCTCCCTTGGTACCCAAGCATGGAAAATTGGCACTTGCTGCCAAAATTGATGGGAGCTGCCCCGGGCTTTTGAAACGCAGCTCTGGGGAGGCAGGTTGTACAAAGGGAGTTGAGTGGGAGGGCAGCTCCAGCCTGAGGAATGTGGAGTATTTATGAAAAGAAGAAAAAGAGAAAATATATTTTAGGTAGTTTTTCATCTCTTGCTGCTGAGTCTGCTTTGGTGAGAAGACGAGGAAGATGATGGGTGGCTCTTCTCTGCTGTCTGGGTATCAGCGCTGTAACTCTTCCTTGTGGTCTTAATTTGGTTTCTTCAGCTGTTGGATTTATTTTTTTCCTAGAAAGCAAAGGGAATCCCACGTACTTTGCATGTTTTATGGATACCTCTCAGTTTGTTAGCCCTCTCCAGATCTAATCTGAGTCTCCATCCTCAGGTCCCACCTGCAGGCAGCTGGGGCAGGCAGGCAGAGCTCCCCACCCAGACCATAATTAAGCTGGGGTTTATGGCTCTGCCACCAGCCACTCACACTCTGCATTCCTTTCCCATGAGGTCTCTGGGCTCACTGGGTGGATGGAAGGGTGGGAGAGAAATCCCCTGGAGGGTCTTGCCTGTCCTGCCCTTGCTGGGAGGGCTCCTGGAGTGTCACACTGGGCGGCATGAAAGGCAGCTGGCTAAATTCCATTAGGCATCATTAAGATCTTCCTTTCCTGGCTTTGTGCCTTGGCCTTGCCTGTGTGCAGCACCATGTGAGAAGCAATTCTTCAGGGCAAGCCCTGGGGAGGAGCAGGGATGCAGCCACAGGAGAGGGATGCTGCCTCATTACATGTTCCACGGAATGTGTGGTCCAGATGCATCCCCTGACACTGGGGCTGTGAAGTACTAAAAAAAAATTCCCAAACTGCATTCCCAGTCCTGTAACCTCAGCAGTTTCCTCTGAACTGAACCAGGAATTTGCTTTCAAAAGGATTTATGGGGGGAGAAAGTGATTCACCTGGGCAGCCTGGCAGCTGATTTGTCTGCATTTTGGTCATGCCATTCAAGTGATTTGGACAGGAATTTCTCTTCACTTGCCAAGTCATTGCTAAGTGCTGCCTCTGGATTTTATTTCCAGCTGTTTGACATGGATGCTCTTTACCACAAAAAAAACCCCAAACCAACAACCCAGCTTAAAATAGGTTTATGAGGAAAAAGGGATAAATTACTTGGATATCTGCTTTTAAATGCTGATGGTTCTGTGGTCCTCATGCCCTGTTTGTCTTCAGAAAAACAGTTGGTTGCATTTGCACGTGTATCAGTTAAGAATCTAGTCAAATATTTTGGAAGATGCTCTCTGGATGAAGATGTCTGTGCAGACCTGATATTTCAGCACAGCAGCAGTGTCTGAAGTGTGCTGCTGCAGGACCTGGACCAAAGTACTTGGCCATCCTCCAGCTTTTCACAGAACTGGCCAATCCACAGGAATGGGAGGTTGTTTGCCTTATTTTTTTTTTTTTTTGGTTGTAAGTGAGAAAACTGAGCCATGGAGACTCTTCAGGGAGCCTGGGCCAGCTGCTGGTTCCTTGCCTACTTTGCAGCCATCAGGATGTTCTTTCTGTGGCTTTCAGGCTGTGGCTGTCGTCCCCCCTGGTTTGGGTGACACCAGGGTGAATTTGGGTCAGCAAGGCTTAGCTGGGACAGCTGTGTCTCACCAGTGGGAAGCCATGGAGCCATCCACCAAACCTCCTGCTCGGGGTCTTGGTTGTCCAAACTCACGAGAGGGATGTACAAGAGATATTACAGAGGTGATGGTGCACAAAAACCACAGATTTTGGATTTTCTCTGGCTGCTGAAGGATTTGGGGGAAGGCTGAGTGAAGAGCAAGTGCCTTGTAGGGTTGATACAAGATGAGCTGGAGGATTCACAGCTGCTCATGTTCTTTCTCCTCCTCCTCCTCATAGCCTGTGGGCCACAGCTTGCCAATTCCCCCACTGTGATAGTGATGGTTGGCCTCCCAGCCCGTGGGAAGACCTACATCTCCAAGAAGCTGACCCGCTACCTCAACTGGATCGGTGTCCCTACAAAAGGTGAGGCATTCACTGGCTTCCTGGGGATCCAGGAGATCTGGTCCTCAGGAGTTGCTGTGGGAGCTCAGTGCCTTGGGATGTAGTGGGAGAGCTTTCCAAAATCCGATGGGCCAAATATTGACATTTTGCCATCATTTCTGCTGCAGCCTGGGTCCTCCTTCACTTCAAGATCAAGAGATGTCTCTTGAGCCCTTTGCTCTAAGGATGTAATTTCTTATCACTTTGCTCGCTTTAATTGCAGAAACTGTACAGATGAGATGTGCTCCTGGTTTTGATCATTTTTGTCTTTCCCAAATAGTTTTCAACGTGGGGGAATATCGCCGTGAGGCCGTGAAGCATTACAGCTCCTATGACTTCTTCCGTCCTGACAACGAGGAGGCCATGAAAGTCAGGAAGTAAGTGTGGGCACTGCCTCCATCCTACCAGTCAGATCCCAAATGGGTGGTGAAGCCCATGGCTGGAGCACAGTTACCCAGTTTGTTCGGGGGTGATGAGCAGGGCTGTACTTTTGAGTTCTCTCTGCCTGCCCAAAGAGGCCTGACTTGGGTGCCAAGAGCTCAAAAGTGAAGCTGTGTGTGCTTGGTAGCTTCAGGGTCACCAGCACATCCAGAGGACATCAGGACCACACATCTCCTCTTTTGCAGGCAATGTGCCATGGCTGCCTTGAGGGATGTCAAGCTGTACCTGACAGAAGAGGCTGGACAGATTGCGGTAAGAATGGAGATGCGCTCCGTGGGATTTTGGCAAGTCCCAGTCCTGAACGTCCTGTGCCCTGTGCAGTTTGCTCTGCAGTTTCTTCCCTGAGGAGGGGGCTCAGTGGGAAACCAGGCACTTGTTGTGCTAACTGAAATCTTTGCTTTTGAAGGTTTTTGATGCCACCAATACCACGCGGGAGAGGAGAGGGATGATCCTAAACTTTGCCAAAGAAAATGGATTTAAGGTTGGTACCGTGGGGCTGATGCCTGAATTGCATAGTCCACTTTGGTGTACTGTTGGTGTATCTTCTTTCACTAATGTGTGTCCTCATGATGCTCCTGTGTAAGGGATATTTCATTGCTGGGTTTGATTAAAAATGTGAAACTCTTCCCTCATTCCTCATAACAAGTTCTGGAGAAGGAAACAATGGGAGTAGGGCAGAGGGAGAGCTCTCTGGGCGAGCAGGGAGGAGGTTGGGTTGGGCAAGGAGCTGGTTGAGTGTTAAAAGCCTTGTTGTTGGCTTTCAGCTGAGGTTTGCTTTGCTTCACAGGTGTTCTTCATTGAATCTGTCTGTAACGATCCCACTGTGGTTGCCACCAATGTTATGGTAAGTGTGGAAGTGTCTTGCTTTTGTTTTCCCTCCATAGACAGGTAGGAAGCCTGGTTCTCATGGTGGACTTCAACCACCCTGGTATCTGTTGGAGGGACAACAGCATGGCACAAGCAATCCAGGAAGTTCCTGAAATGTGTTGATGATAACTTCCTTCCCCAAGAGAGAGGAGCCAACAAGGAGAATGTGCTGTGTTGCACCTTGTTGCCACCAACAAAGAAGGGCTGGTGAGGAATGTGAAGCTCGAGGGCAGCCTGGGCTGCAGTGACCATGAAATGAGACCTTATCAGAGCAGACTTTGGCCTGTTCAGGAATATGCTTGGTGGAGTACCATGGGATAAAGCTCTGGAGGGAAGAGGGGCCCAAGAAAGCTGGATCATCTCCAAGTTCAGGTGTGATGCATTACCAACAAAGAAGTAATCAAAAACGTCAGCAGGCCTGCATGGATGAACAAGGAGCTCCTAGACAAACACAAAAAGGAAGCCTACAGAGGATGGAAGCAAGTACAGGCAGCCTGGGAGGAATACAGAGATTGTTAAAGTAGCCAGGGATCAGGTTAGGAACAATAAAGCCCTGACAGAATTAAATCTGGACAGGGATGTCAGGGGCAACAAGAAAAGCTTCTATAGGTACATTTGATGATAAAAGGAAGACTAGGGAAAATGTAGGCCCTCTCCAGAAGGAAATAGGAGGCCTGGATACTGGAGATATGGAGAAGACTGTGGTACTCAATGACTTTTTGCCTCAGTTTTCACCACCAAGTGCTCCAGCCCACCGATGGAGTAGTAGAAGGCAAAGGCAAGGACTGGGAGAATGAAGAGTCACCTACTGTAGAAGATCAGGTTTGTGACCATCTAAGGAACCTGAAGGTCTACAACTCCATGGGACCTGATGTGATACATCTGTTGGCCCTGAGGGAATGGGTGGATGAAGTGGGAAAACCATCATATTTGAGAAATCATGGCCATCTGGTGAAGTTCCCACTGACTGGAAAAGGGGGAACTTAACCGTCATTATTAAAAAGAAGAAAAAAAGGAGAGTTGGGAAGCCGCAGGCTGGTCAGTCTCACTTTGGTGTTTGGCAAGATCATGGAGCAGATCCTCCTGAAAACTATGCTGAGGCACATGGAAAATAAGGAGGTGATTAGTGAGAGCCAGCATGGCTTCACTGAAGGCAAATCGTGCCTGACAGGCAGGACTTGGTATTGGGACTGGTGCTGTTTAACATCTCTGGTGACGTGGGCAGTGGGATTGAGGCACCCTCAGCAAGTTTGCCAGTGACACCAGGCTGTGTGGTGTGGAGGAAGGGATGCCATCCAGAGGGACCTGGACAGGCTGGAGAAATGGGTCTGTGCCAATCCCATGAAGTTCAAGAAGGCCAAGTGCAAGGTGCTGCACCTGAGTCAGATCAATCCCAAGCACAAGTACAGGCTGTGGATGGAGAATGGATCGAGAGCAGCCCTAAGGAGAAAGGGTGCTGAGCTGGGACTGGAGCATGGCTTTTGCTCCTGTTGGGAGCTGTTGTCCCAGGGCCAGTGACCAGCTCTTTGGGAGGTTGCACACAGCCTTTTCCATGACGCTAATAAAACACTCAGTTTGCTGCATCTTTTTTTTTTTTAAGCTGGATTTTTTTTTTTTTGAGGATTTTAATCCCTTTATTTGGAAACTAATGCTTGAAGGGGGAGAAAATGAATGTGGGATTTTGCTCCATGGCGGTGCTGCAGATGAATGGTGCTCGTAGTGCTGAGATCAGTGTGGAAAATACACCATGGGCCCGGGATGCTGCCACATGTGTCACTCTGTTGTGTTATCCTGTTTGTTTCAGGATTGCCTTTGAAGTTACTAACGTGTAATGCTGCTGTTCAAACCCAAATCTTCAGGGAAAATAGCCTGTTAGATTAGTTCAGGGGGGAAAAATAGCTTGTTACATTAGTTCAAGCAGAACTTAGTCCATGGGATTTCTGGATATTCATGTTGCCCATTTATAGTATCTTTCAGCCCAGTTATTTGCAGCAAATAATGCACAGAAAGGGTTTGAATGTTGTTGTGCTAATATCCTTTTGCTGACCCAGGATAAACATCTTATCTAAGTTCATGCACTTTCCATTCTCAGCTTGAATTTAAACCTGATGCTTTTTTTTAAGCACAAGGAAGCTCAGTTTTCCCCACTGTGTTGGGTGGTGAGGTGCTACCCCAATTCCTGGGAGAATGGGACTGGATTGATGCCCATCTATACTAACCATGCAATGGTTTATACCAGATTATCTCACTTTATGCTTACTTTTGGGTCCAACTCGCTTCTTTTGTGCCCTGTGATAAGTGATGACTGTAAAGTGTCTCAGCTGTTTGCTGGATGTCGGCAGGACTTTGAAATTCAAAATTAGCACTGTCTGGCTGGGAGACCTTCCTGACCTCTCCTTGTGGCATGTTTTTTTTCACAGGAAGTCAAATTGTCCAGCCCAGATTACCGGGACTGTAACTCCACTGATGCCATGGAGGACTTCATGAAGAGGATCAATTGTTACCAAGCCAGTTACCAGCCACTCGACCCTGATGACTACGACAGGTAAGAGACTTCACTGACTTCTGAGCTGGCTTAAACACCTTTCTGCTCCCAGGAGAGGAGCAGTGAAGGATGGAGCTGTATTTCACTTTGTCTTGAAATACCTAGAGTAATGCTAGAGTAATGTATGGCCAAGCCTCACCTGGAAACCAGGCCTTTTCCTTGTAAATGCTGGTTTGCCCCAACCCTGTGCCAGGGAGTTGGGCACTGAAACTTTCCCAGGCTCTTCTGAGCTCAGATATGCTGTTTTCAACCCTGTTCTGCAGGTCTAAATACAAAGGGTTTGGAAAAGCACTTGGATTTGAGTGGTTGAGGTGCTTTTGTCATTGTCCCACTTAAAGGAAGGGGTCGCTTGGCTCAGACCACAGGACTGAGCAAGCCCTGTGGCTTCTGCCTAGTTGTATGCCCTGGGAAGACCTTTGCTGTCCTGTATGACTCTGCAGGCACCTCCCAGCCTTTCCACTGCTCACAAACACGTCTGTGTGCTCTGCACGGATTATTCCACTCCTGCTGATCCCTGTCCTGGGGAGGAGCATGTTCCCTGTTAGTCCTGTTTAATCCTCTTTACTGCTGCAAGGAGGAATGGTGATTACACTGGTGTTATTCAGCTCTCCATGAATCCCCGTTACCTGTTGGCTTCCTGTTGAAAATAGCCTGCAGGAAATCCTTTTAGCTGGGTGATTATTATGCTGAGGGAGATAAGTCACAAGGCTGTTTCATGAGAATGATGTTTCTTTCTTTCCCTAGGGAACTTTCTCTCATCAAAGTCATTGACGTTGGCCGGCGCTTCCTGGTCAACAAGGTTCAGGATCACATCCAGAGCAGGATTGTTTACTACCTGATGAACATCCATGTCCAGCCCCGTACCATTTATCTCTGTCGGCACGGAGAGAGCGAGTTCAACCTCATGGGCAAGATTGGAGGGGACTCTGGCCTCTCCAACAGGGGCAAGAAGGTGAGGGAGAAGGGGAAAACTCCCCTGTGGCTTCTATGAGGGGTTTGGCTCTAGTAGATGCCATGTGTTGGATGAAGTGTATATTTGCTGACAGCTGGAAACCAGGCTTTTTCCTTGAAAATGCTGGTTTTCCCCAGCCCTGGGAGTGCTAGGGAGTGCCCTCCCAGTGCCAGGGAGTTGGGCACTGAAACTTTCCCAGGCTCTTCTGGGCTCAGATATGCTATTTTCAGTCCTGTTCTGCAGGTCTAAATACAAAGGGTTTGGAAAAGCGCTTGGGTTTGAGTGGTTGAGGTGCTCAGGATTCATCTATAGGGCTGGTTAAGTTTAAGCATGACCTCAAAACAAGACTTCCCAGCCATCATTGTTACTTGTAGTCTTGCATGTAGTTAGGCCTTAACAAAGATTGGGCTGCAGAAAGCAGATAAGGATGGCCAGGGATTTTCCATAACACTGTGGGAAAGCCCAGGTCACGGTGCTGTTTCCTGGGTGCTGATGTTCCTTGAAGACAATAGGTTGCCTCTTTCTCCTCTGCTTTCTCTCTGTTCTCACACCCCTTCTTGGGCATCATTGCATGTGTAGCTGCTCATCACCTCGGAGCAGAAGACTAATCTGTCTGCCTATGGAGGGCAAAAGCAGTCCTGAAGAAGTCAACACTTACTGGGAAGCAGGGAAGGAGGCCCACTGGGAAGCTATGGACCAGGAATCAACCTCTTTTTTTTTTTATGCTCCACAGTTTGCACTGGCACTGAACAAATTTGTAGAAGAGCAGAACCTGAAGGACCTCAAAGTCTGGACCAGCCAACTAAAAAGGACAATCCAAACAGCAGAAGCTCTCCAGCTGCCCTACGAGCAGTGGAAGGCACTCAATGAAATTGATGCTGTGAGTATCTTTGATTGCAGTAGAAATAGCTGGATCAGGCTGGTTGTTGCTTGGCAAGAGAGAGCAATAGCACCAGACTCTTTGCTTCTGCTAAATCTCAGCTTCCAGGGGGAGATTTTCCTTCTGTGGGAAAGGGTGGTACCTCTTCAAGACTCACCTTTTGGCTTCTGATCTTAGTTGTACTTTCTGCAGATTCTTCAAATGTTGTCTTGAATTATAGAATGGTTTGGGTTGGAAGGGACCTGAAAGACCATCTGTTCCAACCCCATGCTGTGGGCAGGGACATCTTCCACTAGACCAGGTTGCTCCAAGGCCCATCCAGTGTGGTGGATTAAAATTATTTTTGCTTGGAACTGCTCTGTAGCTGAGCACTCACAGGGTTACAGACAGTTGCTTTGGAGAAGGTTTTGCATGTTGGCTGTGCTGATGCTTTTTGACATGAGTATGTCCAGTAACCATGGATGTCCTGTTCTGGCAGGGTGTGTGTGAAGAAATGACATATGAAGAAATCAGGGAGCAACATCCAGAGGAATTCGCTTTACGTGATCAGGATAAATATTACTACCGTTATCCTTCAGGGGAGGTAGGTCTGCAGGGAGACCTTCAGAGACATGACTTCTGCTTTAAATGTGGCCTTTTTGTCTTCATTCTGTCCTCTAAACTTGAGTAGTGAGTGTTCCAAGAAACTAGAATAAGGAAAAGTCAGGGCTTATATTCACCTCTAAACCAAGCTCTTCTGAAATTGTGGTGTGTGAAGATATCACTGAGAAACGTGTCACTTAACAAACAGTCCCACTGACTTTACAGCAGATTAGTAGGAAAGGGACTCTGGAGGTTTCTAGTCCAACCTCCATTATTATATCCACTCAAAGTGTTGTGCTGCCCCAATTTCCTTTTCTGTCATTTCCAAAAAAAGTAATTTTCATCCTGTTCTCAGTATCATTCCCTAAGGGTTGATGGTAACAGCTCTGTTATTGGCAATCTGCTTTCAGCGTGTGACACAATGAGGTGGGAATTTACATCAGTTCTGGATGATACTTCAGGCTGTGAACTGAGCTATTTATCCCCAAATTAAAAGTCATTTGGGAAAATAGACATAGACATTTGGGAAAAATCTTAGATACACTGTCATGAGGATGTTTCCAAACGGAGGAATGTGTGGAGATGTCAGACACTGCCTCTGGGTGTCTGGAGCTCGTTCTGGCTGCCTGTCATGGTTCTTTATCAAGTCCTTCAAAACCCTGAGGTTTCTCAGGTTGCCCCAGACTTTTAATAACTTAGAAATCTTGTAGAAAAATCAAATTTCAAGATGAGAGAGGGATGCTATCCTAAGAGCCCTTGTTGCTTACCTTAATAAACTCTCCAGGACTGAGATGTGATTCACTGAGATGGGAACAGCTTCTCTGATGGAAGAAGTATCTGTGTTCTAGAGTAGCCTGAAAATGAGGATGTACTTGTTTTTAGCAGTAATTATGTTAGTTTAGTCAGAGGCATGAAATCAGTAGATGTAAGACAAGGAGCACTGCTGCTTCTGAGGTGCTCATTTCTTTGAGTCTGTGCCTCATCTTCCTTCCTGTCTTTTGTCCCAGTCCTACCAGGACCTGGTGCAGCGCCTGGAGCCAGTCATCATGGAGCTGGAGAGGCAAGAGAACGTCCTTGTGATCTGTCACCAGGCTGTCATGCGCTGTCTCCTGGCATACTTCCTGGACAAGAGTGCAGGTGAGCTACAGGTCTCTGGGAAGAAGATGGACTCTGCTGGAGGAGGGATGATGGATGCAGCTCTGCGGAGATATGTTCAGGTCAATGTGGGCCTGGAGCATACATCTTGTTAGGTGTGGGGTGGCCTTGGCTGTTGATAAAGATGCTTTTGAAGAGGAGGTGGGATAACCTTCCTGCTTTGCTGTCTCTGCAGATGAAATGCCCTACCTGAAATGTCCCCTTCACACGGTGTTGAAGCTGACCCCGGTGGCCTACGGTAAGTGGGACCTTCCTACTAAACATGTGGAGGGGTTTGACTTGTACCTCCTCCTGAATCCAGGCTGCCTCTGGGAGAAGAGCAGGGATTTGTGGTGGAGCACTGGGCAGCACCCTGTGCCTGTTGTGTTTGCTGATGGCCTCTCTGTCTCTTTGTGCTCCCCTCTGCAGGCTGCCGGGTGGAATCCATCTCGCTGAACATCGAAGCCGTCAACACCCACAGAGATCGGCCGGAGGTGAGTGTTGCTTTTCCTTGGAGCCATCCCTTGGTGGTCCCCTCCTGTCCCCTATGGTCAGCTGGCAACGGGAACACCTGGAGTGGGCACGGGGAGATGGCTCAGCTGGGTGCTTGGAAGTGCTGCTGGTGGAGCATCAGATGGGTTCTTGCTCAGCAAAGTTGTGGCTGGTTCAGGGTTTTCCAAGGGAAAAGGAGCATTGCATGTGCCTGCTTCCCAGTGTGTTTGCCCAGACTAGAGCTGGCCCAGGGGAAGCTCCTCCCTGGTCTTTCCCTTCTACCTATGCAGTCATCCATTCACTCAAACAGGGAATGGAACCATGGGTGGAGAAGGTGACTTCTCCCAGGTCTCCTAGTTTTCTGGCAGAGCCTGGGCTCAATGCCCAAAATCTGACTTTGCAGATTTTGATTGTTTGTTTTTGGCTTTTTTTTCCTGGTATGCCCATGGCACTGTGGGGCTACCAGAGTGTCTTTCTGCTGGGTGGGGTGTGGTAGTGCTGGGCTAGGGATGCTGTGGGGAGGAGACCCCACTTCTGAAAAAATTCCTGTAAGGGCTGGTCTGTCTGCCATGTGCTCCACTGGGAGCTCAGAGGCTAGAGAGGGGGATACCAGCTTGGTGTTGGGTCTGGGTGCCCCGGGGATGTTGTGCCCCTGTCCCAGATGCTGGGACCTTTCCAACTTGTGCTTAGTGGTGATGGAGCCCAACTGGATGCTGGACAGTCGGAGCCGTCCTCTTTTGGCCCACGTCTCCTTTCCTTCACTTCCCGGCCTTGGCAGGTGGCAGCATCTGGGCCACCTCTCCCTCCCCACGGCTGTAAGGGGGAAGCCAGTCCTTCCCCCTGCCGTGGGGGCCATCAGTACCCTCCTCCACCACCCTTGCTGGGGGTGGCAGGAGGGCCAAGGGTAGGATGGAGCAAGACACACACAAAGTGCTTGGGTCCCCTGCTCAGCTGCGTCGGTGCTGCCCCTCCATCCCTCCTCGCTTGAGTAGGAGCTTGGCAGTGCCAACCCTTGCTGGCTGCTCTGCTCCCACTTCCCAAGTCTTCCTTATCAGCTTGGGCTGGCTTGTCTTCCCTCTTCTTGCTTTCACACCTCTCCCTGGGTGGAGGGACCGGCTTTGAGGAGGAGACCGATGGGCGCCTCTCTCTGTCGTGCAAAGTCATGCCTTGATTGCTGCTCGGTGTTTTTGGCTACCTGTAGTTACTTTTTTGTGAGCAGAGACTTAGGTGAGGGGAAGGTCTCTTGTGTCTGAGCACAGGGCACTTTTTTTTTTGACCCTTCCCATTCTGTGCTCTTGAACACTTTGATATCAGGGTTTTGTTTTTTTTTTTGGGTCCAGAGCCTTTCGTTTGCTCATTGACAGTGATTGTGGGGAAAAGCAGAGGCCACTTCAAGAAAAAAAAAACAAAACCACCCTCTCCATTTTTTTTTTTTCCCTTTATAAGTTGGCCCTTTTCCCCTTTTTTTTTTATTTTACTTTTTTTTTTATATTTACTTTTATTTTCTTTGTCTCACTTTAATTTAGGAAGCAAAGAAGGGACCTAACCCGCTCATGAGACGTAATAGCGTTACCCCTCTAGCAAGCCCAGAGCCCACCAAAAAACCTCGCATCAACAGCTTTGAGGAGCATGTGGCTGTTTCTTCTGCCCTGCCAGGCTGTGTTCCTCAGGAAGTGCCCACGCAGATGCCGGGACAAGTTAGTTGAACTCTCTTTTTTTTTTTTCGTTGTTGTTCTTGTTGTTTTATTGTTTGTTGTCCTCCTGTCACTCCTGAAGCTGAGGAACTGCTTGCACTTGTCGCAACCTGTGCTGCTGTCTCTGAGATGCATCTTCCTCCCACGGCTGCTGTCCTTCCCTGCCTTGGGTTGGTCTCGGGAGTGCCTGGCAAAGGGTCCCTGTTGATCCTCTCTTGGGTTTTGAGAGCGTCATGAACTCCCCCCAGTGGGCTGTGTTAATTTAGTGCCTTTGCTATCCAGCATCGTGGTGTGAACCTCCCAGGGAGCTACATTTCTAGAAGGAGCAGGACCAAAGGGCTTGTGCCTTCCCTCTGGGTGTGCTCGACTCCAGTGTAGACCTGGGCATTGCAATAAAGCAAATGTTCTTGTGCTTCCCTCGAGACAGAGCTGCCAAGGCTCATCTTTGGTTGGAGGGATCTCCTTCCTGGAACAATAGGCAAAATGGACCAAAATTGAGTAGAAGCTTCTTGGTGTGGTGAAGCTGAGTGAAACCCCATGGGTGGTTGCTGTGGTGCTCATGTGCCCTTTCCTCTTTCACCCACCCATGAAGAGATGTAGGAAGAGAGACCTTGCTGAATGCACGCTTCTCCAGGAACAAACCCCCTTCCCCGAGCTCATAAAGGAACTGGGATGGTCCTGGAGAAGCAGCACGGGAGCTGCTTTGGCATGCTGCCCTTCCCACCATATGCCTGTTGGATCTCACTGTCTTGCCTAGCCCCTCTTTCTGTTGTCTGTATTGTCTGGTATCCTCTTGCCCCTCCTCAGCCAGGTCCCGGGCAGGTTAGGAATGGTTCTGTGCTCCCAAATTGCTCTGCTTGGTTGCTGCTTTGCATGAGCCTCCCATCCCAGCAAGCACCAAATGGGACAGCCCAGGCTGTCTTTCAGCTTTTGGGGTCTGCTTGGGCTGGTTGACTCTTACACAGACCCTGTGCTGGCTCTGGGTTTGGAAGCTCTGGCTGTCGGGTGCCGTCCGTTGTCCTCTGCCCAGTCTGGCACGGCGTTACTGACACCTCTCTCTCCGTTCTCTCTGTCTCTCTGCAGCCTTTACTAGGGAAGGCATGCCTGTAAGTACCTTCTTGCGTCTTATTTCCCCTTCCACCCCTTTTCCATGTCTCTTGCCATCCCACTGGTTGTTTTGCTGGGAAATCTGGCTGGGGCGTGGACTTATTGGAGTTAATATTTCTCTGTTTTGAGGGGGATTTGTCTTAAGAAAGGTGAAGAGGAGACTATGGATGTTGTTTTGTCCAACCCCCGAATATCCTAGCTTGGTTAAATGTCCCAAGTTTGTTGTGAAATGAAGCAAGTTATCACTTGCATTCTGTTGATGATGCCTATGTTCCCTGGACAGTCATGGGATGGGAGATACTGTTGGGTTTTTCTGGAGTTGTCTTGTCTGTGATGGCACATTATGCTGTAGGTGATAGACCTGGGTGGTCTGTCCTTCCTAAGGGCTCTGAGTTATGTCTATGAGTGATGGCACCAGAGAAAATTCTGACCTTCTCAGGAGTGTGTCTTCTGGAGCTGGACTGATCCTGGAACCAGGCATCTGCAGTTCTGCAAACCTGGATTTTGGGAACAGTCGGCTTTAGATGTCGTGGGCAGAGTAGATGCAAATTTCCTTCTCTATTAAGAAAGAAAAAAACCTTGAGCATTTAATGCACTAATTATGAGTAATCAAGACTTTGACAGTTTGGCTTAGTGCTGCTAGATCCTTATGTAACAGGCTCGGGACAACTTTTGGGTAAATTTGAAGCCTTTGGACTCAATTTATGCTACATCATTGACTTGAGAGCTCAGCAGTTGTTGAGGTGTGCTCAAATGTCTTCTCAAAGACTGAGAAGACTTTGGGACTGAGTTGGGACTGGGGTAGTGCCCGGGGGTCTTCTAGAGTAAAAGTTTATGAAAAAAGGGAAGTTAGGAACATTGCACTTGGCTTTGCTGGTGGTTGGGTTGGGGAAGATCATCGTGCTTCTAGGGCCAATGTAGAGGTTGAGTTGCTCAGCATGGCTTGCCTGCCTGTGCTCCTTTCCTTGCTGCCCATGGGCACAAAAGTTCCTGATGAAATGTCTGGTCTTCTTGGGTTGCTTTGAATGCATTTTTTTTTTTTTTGGTCCATCCCTCCATCCACCTTTTCCCCATCCGTATTGCAATAAAAAGCACTGCATGCCTCAGTGCTGGCTGGGACACTGAAAACACTCCCTGGTATTGAATTTGGGGGATGGCTGTGTCAGATTTAGCTGGACCAAGAGCTCTGCTGGAGCAGGCAGTGATGGTTGCCCATCCCACGTGTAGGCTGGCAGCGGCAAGTTTAAAATCTCCAGCTGCTGGGACCCTGCCTCCACCTGCTAGTGTGGGACTTACGGAAAGGCTGCTTTTGTGGGACCCGTAAAGACACCCCAAACTAAAGGCTTGGTGACATTCACGCTGCTGTTAACTCTCAGAGGCTGTTGTCTTACATTTGGTCACTCACTTTGTCCCATCACCACTTGTATGGGGTCAGGGAGGTGGAAGGTACCTCATTCCCAATTTGCACCATGGGACTGGGTTGGCAGTGGGTGTTTTGTTGCATTAACCTTTGCTATTGGGGTCTTGATTCCCATCCAGGAGGATCAGGGGACACCTGGAAAGGCAGGTGACATGGCTGTGGGATTGAGCTGGTTTGGGGTTGTGGGACTACCTGCTGTGATGATTTCTTTTCCTTTTGCTTGGTTTGTGATCCAAAGTGCACTTTTTAACAACCACCTGATCCCCTCCCTTCTTCTCCCCTTCACTTTTCATGCTTAAAGAAGACCTGTTTGTCACTTTCTCAAAGTTTTCTCTTTACTAATATTTCCAAGGTAAATGGCTCTGGTGCATGTGGCTTTTCCTGACCCTCCTTCTGTCTCCTTAGATAACAGAGAGAGCAGCTCTGCCTCGTAGCGTGACCGGGATTCCTGGTGCTTGTAAGAGGCAGCTTAGGTAGAAAAAGCAAATAAAATAAAAAATACTCCTCCAAAAAATAGAAACCTTCCTAGCTGTTTCCTAGTCCTTCTTTCCCCTACCCTGTTTTGTGTAGTTTTGTGAGTTGGGCAGTGTCCTCGTGGTCATCTCCCCTGGGTTTCTCCTTGAGCGGATGCTTTCCTTGGGCCTGGTCCTGCTTGTGTTCAGCTGATTGTCTCTGGTTTTGTGGTTCCCACCACACACCGGTGGATACCTGTTGTCACCCTGTATCAGGGCTGTGTCTGGAGCGTCTCTGGGGCCCATGAAACCTCATGGGGTTGTCACTGGGGGATGTGTGCTCCTGCCATACCAATGGTGGTGGCTGGTCCCTGTGCTGGGGACCTCCTTGGCATGGCTGGTGGGAGTTGTCTCTTCTTGTCAGTGCCAAGGATGGACGAACAATGACCTTGCCCTTGGCAGGCAGAGGGGACACTGCCCCACCCTCAAGGGGAGCAAGAAAGATGTTTAATTGGGCACCTTGACTGAACACCGTGGTCCTCTGTCAGCTTGCCTTGCACAGACCACAGAGCAGCTTCAGAAGTGCGAACCAGGTGGGGTGGGAGGGTTGCCTTGGGCTTAGCTCAGTTTTTAGGGATATCTCTGTCAAATTCCCACCCTGTAGTTAAAGCCAGGCAGCGCTTGAGGGGAGAGGTGTGGGTAACTAGTCAGCATATCCTCCCTCCACAGAATCACATAATACTGTATTGGAAGGGACCCACAAGGATCATCAAGTCCAACTCTCGATCCAGTGCCCCACACAGGGATTGAACTCATGACCTTGGTGTTTTCAGTACCGTGTTCCAACCAAATGAGCTGATCTCAGGGTCGTCCCTCTCCCTGGGTGGACAGTGTCCTCTCCTCTGTGGCGGATGCTTCCGTAGTGACCCGTCCGTGGCTTTGTTACCCTCCGTCCGTGTGTTGACGTGTGCGTAGAAGACACTGCAGGTCTGACCCAAGCACAACCCCCTCAACCCCTTCTCCTTCCCCTCTCGTTTCAGAACATGAACAACTCACAGAAGCCGTCGTGACTCCGTTGGCACTGTCGCGAGGCCGCCGGCGACGCCAGCTTCCCATCCCACCGCCATTCCCGAAGCTTGCTTATCCACCGGTCTCCTCCGTCTGCGGCGAGGGCGACCCTCGGCTGTTCCTGCTCACGCCCGTTCATCTGCAAACCGCTCTGCTGCCGGGGGGAGGGATGCAGGAGAGCAGAGAAGAGGAGCTGAGCTCCCCGGGGGTCAGCACCAGCTCTTCAGGCCGCAGCGTTTGCTCTCCTCTCCAGCGTCCTGTAGGGTCGTAGCGAAGCTGTAAAGTGCTTTCTAGCGCACAGGAGTTTTAATTTTTCCTCTCTAAGCGGTTTTGATCTTCTGTATAGATGATTGGTACCCACTTGGTCTGCGGGTGGGGTGTGTATATATGTGGATGGTGCGGGGTTAGTTGAGAAATAGGGGGAAGGGAGGGTGGGCAAAGGGGTTCTGCATTTTTTTTTCTTAATTATTATTATTATTAATTCTTGGTAAGCCCCTCCCAAGCTGTGCTGCAGTCCTTCACCCACGCTACAGCCTGTCACACACGCCAGCCCAGCTCACCCAGGTGTGCGAGCGCCAGGAAGGCAGCTGTGTGAACTCCTTCACTGTTTGGTTTAACTAAAAAACCACACCCTTTTTTTTTCTTTTTTTTTTTTTTTTTTTTTTTTTTTAAATCAGTAACACCTTAAAGGGGTTGGCAGGGAATGTAGGTCTGCTGCCAACACTGGTTACAAGCTGCCTGTAGTGTAGGAGGAACCACACCGCTGGTGGCTCGGGTGATGCTTTCATCTCGGGGAGCATCCAGGGATGGTCTGAGTTCAGGCGTGGTTGGTATTTTGGGGGAGACTGAGCACTGTTTTGAGGTGCTGTGCTGGTACTTCATCTCCCCTTTCCTCTTTCTTGGAGGAAAGAGGAGGTATTGGGAGGGGTTTGAATCCCTAGGCTGAGCTTAGATGCGTTTTGTAGACACACAGGTCTCATGGAGGTGGCCAGAAGTCTGGCTGGGTTGCAGGAGTCCCTGTCTGGCTGCAAAAAGCCACGAGAAAGGACAGTTTTGTCTGTATTCTTTTTTTAATTTTATATATACATGCACATATGTGTGTGTGTGTGTATGTGTATACATAGAAACCGCTTGGTTTTTGCACTTTATTTGTGGCAGGAGCATAACTATTGTATTTTTTTCAAGTCGTGCCCCTTAACAGGGGAAGCCTGAATACAGGCAACTGTTTGTTTGTTTGTTTTTAATTGTATTTTGCATGCTGGAAAGCTGGGACTACAAAATAATAGTAGTTACAGTGTTCAAGGTGTGTGTGTGTGGGGGGGGAAATGGGGTGAGGTCCTGACTTTGACTCCATCAGCCAAAGTCCCAGTGGTTTGATACATGAGATTCCTTGTTGGCAGCCTGCCCTAAGCTGGGAGACAGCAGTTTAAAATGGCAATTAACCACTATTGCTTTGTGGAAAAGTCTGTGGATTTTGAAGTTATCTTTTTTGTTTTGTTTTGTTTAGGGTTTTGGGTTGGGCTTTGGTTTGTTCCCCACCTACGTGCGGCATCTTCTCCATCCCCATCTCATGGGTTTTTTTTGGCTGGAGACAGGAGGTGAAGGCAAGCCTCTCCTCCTGCAGCGCTGGGCGGAGGGGTCTGGGGAGAAGTTATGACTTATTTTTTTGTGTGTGTGCGCATGTTTTTGGGGGGGTTTGGTCTGTTTTTCCTTTGGGAAAAGGCGAACCACAGTGCCTAACGCTTCAGCCTCGCGCTCGGAGCGGCACCGACGGCGGGAGGGGGCCGGGACCACGCTCAGCCCGTGTCCCACAGTGCCCTGCCTGTGTGAGCTTGTGCATATGTGTATTATATTCCTGTACAGATGAAACCAAGAACACTTACCCCCACTTCATTAATTTCTTAATAGCCTCATTAAAAGCAGCCTCTTTCTCCCTGTGTGCACGGGTGGCATCTGCCCTTCTGGTTTCTCTGCCTTTGAGATAAACGAATGTTTTTTTGGGGAGGTGACTTCACTTGGCTTTTCCAACCTCCTTCCTGGGGAGTTTTATCTCCCTCCTCCTGCTGCAAGAAGATAAGCCAGCAAATACAAACATGACGTCTGGCTGCCCTGAGATCAACCCTGTACACATGTAATTCTGCAGATGTTTTGGTGTGTATTTGTGTGTGTATATATATATAAATATATATATATATATAAAAACATAAAAAAATGGCCCTAAACTTTCTTCCTTTGGGAATAATAGATGTCTCAGTAGGTCCATGAAAAAATGAAATTTGAACATGGCATTTTCTCCAGCAATGGGAAAACTGGTCTCTGAGGTCCTCTCGTGCTGGAGGGGTTGGTGGGATGGTGCCATCACACTTCCCCAAAAACTCGCTGCCTATTGCTTTTGGTTAACAGCCAAGGCAGGGTGGGAGAGAGGACTTATCAAACCACACCAGTGATTTCTTCCCCCCTCTTTTCCCCTGGTTTTGTTTTCCTTTGTGATACTTGAATTTATTTTTTTAATTTTTTTTTGATAGCAAAGCATTCTTTATTTATTTAATGTATACTGCAAAGCTTGGAGAGAAGGGTGTAGTTACTTGGGGTTACTTTCTTTTTTTTTTTTTTTTTATTTGTGGTATGTTAACTGTTCTGTATATAGGTCTGGAATAATTGCCTGATATAAAGCTGTGCCAGCTTAAAAACAGGGTCTGCCTTTCAGAAATTTGTATATTTTGCAGTTGCTGGACCAATAAAATACCTTGTTGAAATACAGACATGACCTGGTTCTTCCTTGTATTAGGAATTATGCTCTCAGGCCCCAAGGGTCATCATGTGCCACACAGTGCTGCCTCACATATATGTTCCTGTGCCTCGTAAATAAAAATTCTCATAAAAGACATATAGTGGATGCTCTGTCTCTGGAAGTGTTCCAGGCTCAGTTGGATGGGGCTTGGAGCAACCTGGTCTAGTGGAAGGTGTCCTGCCCATGGCTCTACCTGCTACATCACCCTTGAGTACAGAGGTGATGTCTTGAAACCTGTCCTGCCTAGATCTTCATCTAGCCTGCAAATTAGACATAAGAGGCATTTATTCAAACCTAGTCTAGTTCTTGAAATCAAATACCTGCTTTAAGTGATTAGGTGCTAAATGCAAGGCTGAGCAAGAGCTGGCCTCTGAGATCACAGCTGTCTTTGCCCCCGAGGCAGGGAAACAGCAAATGCCACCTGCAAGCAAAGTTGTACAGTTCTCTGCAAAGTTCTGTTTTGGTTTGTTTTTCTTAATTTGTTTATTTCTGGTTCCAGAGAAAGAGTGGGAGAAGGCAGGGAATGGTGTAATTTGACATAATTTTCCAGAGCACATCTTGGGTGGATGCTTCCCATGTCATTGGAGGCTTGTCCTCCACCAGCAGTTGTAACTCTAAAAGATTGTCAGGAGCAAAAGGGGCAAAAAGGTGGAGACGACCACTGTGTATCCTAGCTCAGCTCTGGGGTTACCTCCTGCTGGCTCCTGTGCAGTCCTTGCTCTGATCTCCCCTGGAGTGTCAGAGCTTGTCAAGCCTTGCTTTGGGCTGGGGCTTGCTGGGATGCACAAGGATCTGTCTTCTCTCTTCTCCTAATTGCTCTGTGCTTCAGAGCCTCTCACCTGGAAGGAGGTTCTCATTTTCAGCTTCATTCAGGCACCTGCAACAATATTTTCTAGGTGAACATGCAGACATGTGAGACTGGGGTCATGTTCATCCCTGCAACCATCCTGAGGGCAGGGAGGACCTGTTCTTTCTGGGAAATCCGGAAACCACAAGATTTTAAATTTTTTTCTTTTTTTTTTTTTGTTTCAATATCTAGTAGCCCAGCCATCTCCTTGACCTAACCAGAGACAAAACACTTGTCTTATTTTAGGGCAAAGAGCGTAGCCTTGCACCCACCTCACAGGGAGCCTGGCACGAGTGTGGGGGCCCTGATAAGGCCTCCAGCCGAGGTGAGCCGAGGTTACACGTAGCCACAACATCAGTTCAGCTCTCCTGCCCTCCCCGGGGCAGGCAGGGGCTGTTTTGAAGCCATAACAACCTTGTACTTGTGGGGGGAGCACAGGGGGAAGGCTTTGCCTCCCGGAGCGTGGCTGTGGGCAGCACTTCCAAGGCTGCTCCACAAGAAAATACCACCTCCAAAAAGTCTTTTCTCCTCTTTCCGTGTGCATGATGGGGTTTGTATCAAGACATCCATGCAGGAGAGCCAAGCAAGGAAGGGGAGTCAATGTCAAAGCCATCTCAGGCAGCATCCTTTATTTTTCTTCCATGTGATGCACTTTGTAGCGTCTCAGAGAGGAGAGGTTCCTTGAGGCAGGGCAGCTTTAAAGGTTATACTTGACAGCAGGAACATTTCCCTGCTTCCAGTCAAGTCCCATTTTTATTAAAATTAAAAAAAAAAAATAACCCCCCAGCTCACTGCTGGCAAACAGGGCGAGAGAACTTGTGATTGCTAAAAAAAAAAAAAGAAAAAAGGCAGCCCAGTCACGTTGGCTGACTCAGCTCTGATTGATGGCTCAGGAATGTGTCTGGGATTAAATAAACTCCGGGCAAACCTTTACAATGCAACATGTTGGATGAAGCACAGCAGGCACCAGGCTCACCTGCCTCCAGCTGGGGAGTGACAGCCCTCACGTCGTGGGATTGGAGGGGATTTTCTTCTTTTTTATCCATCTGTGAGGAAAAAAAATAAAAAGAAATTGGTATTTTTGGGAATTGCTTTGCAAGGGGCTCTAATGGGACTTATTTGCAACAGCTCCAGGTATCCAGATGCATTTGTGCGGTTTTGCTACAACCAACACCTCCTGGGAAGGAATATGTTTGTGCTGAAATATAGAGAATTTATTTTACAGCTCTGCACAGAACTGTGTAAATCACAGTCTCACTGCTCCATGCTATACTTTGCTAAGTGTCAGGGTCCCTTCCCCACCTCAAGGGTGGGCTTAGAGCCCAGGATTCATCCATGGCCATGGGAAAGCTGCATGGATGTGAATATTTGACCCTCACATTTCCCTTGCTCATGTGTCCATCTTTGTCCTCTCTGAGGCTGAGGGGTGTAATGGGGCAGCACCAGTCTTACCTCCCTGAGCTGTGCCTCCCCCAGGTGTGTAACAACCTATTCCCATTCCCTGGATGTGAAAGAGCCCATTTCCATGCCTGGTCAGGCTCAGTGTGGGTCTGGAGGGTGCAAATTTGCTCCTGGCAATTTCATACCCCCAAAAAACCCCTCCTGGTGTGGCTGCCTGAGCCCTTCTTCTCCTGCCTCACCCCTGCCCACTGAGGGATCTCCTGGCCCTGGCCTTGCAGCCATCCAGTCTGCAGCTGGACCTGTTCAGATGCTCCTAAGCCCTGTGAGTTGGTCCTGCTGGAGAAACCTCCATCTGCAGCCTTTCTGTTACTCGCCCTGACCACTGCAGAGCATCCTCACCTTGGAGCTGCTGCTCGGTTATAGCTGGACAGTGACATATCCCATTGTGACAGCTCCTTGCAACCTCCTGGATAAATGCAAGGAGGGATTTTTTTCATACAACAGGTCTTGAGAAATCAGATTGTGTCATTTCCCCAGCCATGTGCTTTTCCTTTCCCATTTCTTCCCTCTTGGGTTATGGCCTGTTTGCCTCGGATGATCTGGACACTGTTTGCAGAGCTGTTGTTCTCCACAGCTGTGGCAGGACTCAGAGGGGGCCTTGAAGGTTTGGTCAATTGGCTCTGCTGGGAGTGCTGGTTAGAAAAAGTCAATTGAAACTGAACCTAGTTGTCAGCAATGCTGGAAAATATTACATCATGTGGATGGAGGAAGAGTGGTAAGAGTCAATACCAAAATAGCATAACCCTGAAGTACCTGATTTAGTTGAAGATGTTCCTGCTTATTGCAGGGAAGTTGGACTAGGTGACCTTTAAATGTCCCTTCCTCCCAAACTGTTCTACAATTCTGTTCTATTATGCAATTCATTTGATATGAAATTCATTTACAGTTCCTGTATTCACAAAATAGGCCTAATGTCTCATGTTCTGCCTGGAAGTGCCCTGCTTGCTGTATCCTGCTGATCCCGTGTCCTGCTCCGTGATCCAACCCTAGGACCTGTACCTGGTCTGAGAAGGCCATGGGTGGACCCAGTCCTGTCTGCTGCTGGGTCCAGGCTGGGCTCTGTGTCCTGGGAAACCTTCATTGTAAGGGTTGCTCTGTGCTTTCCATGTTGTCTGATGCTCTGTCCAACATGTGTCGACACAAGACAGAGCAACAGAATATGAAGAAATCACAGAATGGTTTGGGTTGAAAGGGAGTCTAAATATCATCCAGTTCCAACCCCTTGCCATGGGAAGGGACACTTTCCATTAGAAAGACACTTCCATTAGAGCCCCATCCAACCTGACTCTGTACATTTCCAGGGATGGGTCAACACTTCCAAGTATGGTTCTGAGTGTTGCCAGGGCCTCAATCTCCTAGTAGTCTCTTCCATCATGAGCCAACACTGTCCCTTGAGGACCAAGAAACTCAACCCAGCTGATGATGGGCTAAATCCCTCAAGAAGTCTTCTAAAATGTTACCTCCCACAATCCTAAGGAAAACATAATTTACAGCCTGATAAGACCATGACAAGGTTACTGAGTTTGATGTGCTTCCTGACCAGCCAGATAAAACCCAACTGATGCGTCTGTCCACCCAAATTTCTGCACGGTGAGAAGTTTATTTCTTGCTGATCTGAGACTCAGAGCTACCACAATCTGAAGGGATGGTGATAAGACAATGTTCAGGATCCCACAGGTTTTGTGAATTGCTTCTCCCTCTAGTACATGGTGTAGACTTTGATATTGCACCCACTCCTAGCCAGACACACAGCAAACATTTGGTCTTCTGAGGTATCTGAGTGCTTTTTGTACCGAAATCAATGTTGGTGGTTTGGTGCAGAAGTTAAAAAAGTGGGTGGCAGCAGAGGTTGTGACTGAAAACACCGTTGAATTAGAGCTACAAAGAGAAACAATAATTAAGACCTAACAAATAATTACCATGGTGGAGAGCAGCTCAAGAATGAGCACAGCCCCAAATCCAGATATTTCTAGCTGCAACTCAAACCCCACAATTAAGCTGTGATTTTGGTCATTATGAGGAGGTATTTCCAGAGCTGGGTCTTGCTGTTCGCTGCCTTTATCCACCAAAATGACTGGCTGAGCATCAGCAGAAAGAAAACCCAGCATTTTGATAAATGTCATCCAAACCAGACTGGAGAGACTGTGTTATCCTGTGTTAAATGCCTCCACCAAAGCTGGATGCCAACCTGTGGGCAGAGCTGGAGCTGAAGAGAGGAGAAGGCTTTCTGGCTAGCAGGGGATGTGTTGTTTTAGAGGTTGGTGGTACCTAAAAATACCAGAATCCTCTCTTGGGAGTTCCACCATATGACAGCATGGAGAAGCAAATGTCACCATGCATTTCTCTGCCTCTTGGTCCATCTCTACCCACTCATTACTCCAGGGTACTGATCCACCAGTAAAAAAGGGGGGGAAGGAGGCTGCAGCTCTCACACAGGTACCTGGTCACCTTGTCCACTCCTTGCTTCAAGCACAGTGTCCCCAGAGGTGTCTCCACAGGCAAGTCACACCACTGACCCTGATTTCAGGGGGGTGGCACAAGTGTTAATGGCTGATTTCCTTCTTGACTCTCCCACTAGTGGTGCTGCAAGGACTGTGACTTACCCTGACTGTTCCAGAGCTGCTCTTTTACCTTCCAGACAGTATTAATGTCACCCACTACCAACCAGGCACCCTGACTCACTCACTCTTCCTTCTGCCAGCCTTGATTCACCTGTGACAAGTGGCAGACGTGCTCTCCTTCCACACATCCACCTTACTCCTTCTGACTGCCTCATCCTTCAGTATTCACTTGGCATTTGGAGTGCGACACATTCGCCTCTTGCTCTGTGTTTTCTATGCAATGTGGAGACATCTCCCAAACCTGTCCTCCCTGAGCAGTACCCCAAGGCCACTTTTTATCCTTTGACAGTCTGCATGAAGACACCCTGCTCATTCTCCTGCTCCATAATTGCTCAACTTCCACTGGCAGCTCCCCGTGCAAAGTTGCTGCTGTATGTGTAGAATCAAAGAATCACAGAATGGTTTGGGTTGGAAGGGACCTTAAAAATCATCTCATTCTACCCCCTGCCATGGGCAGGAACACCTTCCACTAGACCAGCTTGCTTGATACCTGGTTCAACCAGGCCTCGAACACTTCCAGGGATGGGGAAGCCACAGCTTCTCTGGGAAATCTGTATGGGCACAAGTGTTAGATGTCAGGGTTTTTTGGTTCTGCTCTGATGAGAAAGGTTACAAAAAAGACCTGGAAGTCATGCCCAGGGCATGTTCTTGGAGGAGGAGTTTGTCCTTCCTACCTGAGATGGACCCATCTACAGTGTCAGAGTCATTGCTATGAAACCCCAGTGCCTTTCCAGCCACCATATTGATTTATCTTCTTAATATTTTCTCACAGCTCTCAGAAATGTTTTAACATCCTCACAGGCCCCATTGGTGTGGATGACCCCACCTTTTTGAAGCTACTTGGGGCAGGGAAGTTATTACCTGGCTGTAAATTACTCAGCAACGACTGGCTGCTGTATAAGCAAGGTATAATAAAATAATAAAGCACTAGTGTTCTCCATAATTAATTTGTATTAATGACTGGGATGCCTTTCCAGACTTGCTAGACCAGCGTGCAGGTTTGTAGTGAATATTTTTAAGCATGGCCATTGAGCAGTGACTAATTTAAACCTCTTCTTTTGGCACAATTTTACCTGCAATGGGGTCTGTTGCAGAGGTGAGAGAGGTCCCTCTGCATTCCTTACATAAAATCAGTGGCAAGAGTCAGCAAACCCTGGAGAGAGATGGGACTGGGAAGAAAGTGAAGAAGGGTTGTAATAAGGGGTTTTCAAGACTCATGGTTACAGCTGGCTGAAAAACCAGGGATCTCGGTTCACCAGAGATCTTCTTTTTTAAACATAAATAAAAATATCTTCCTGTCCAAATGGGATGGAAATTGATATTTTTCAAAATTTCCAAAGCTCCTTTTAACCTCGTAAACCAACATATTGTTTTCCCCGGTTTTGCTGAAGATGCTTTTAAAAAAGTGCTGGCCTTTTTTGACAAAACATTCCTTTGGTAGAAAACACCACTCTCGACTAAGTTGCAGTAATGCTGGGGGAAGAAGCACCACTGATGGACAATGGGGCATCACTCATGCAAGAAGAAATGGGGTTTTTGTTGCCCTTACCTTGCACAGGGTTGGACACTCGCCTTGTCCACACAGCAGGTCACCTCCAGGCTGGGAGACCCAGCAGGGAGGAGCTCCCTCAGGAATGCAGATGTGACTCAGCTGTGGTGTCTCTCACTATCATCCTTTGAAATGTTTTTGGTCAGCAATGCCCCAGATAGGGGGGAAAGATTGGGAGGGGTGGGCTCAAGCAAAAAGCCCACCTGTCTGCCCTTGGTGGTTTTAAAACAGGTATTAATTACCTTCCTGTCTGCTAAGCTGATCTGACCCTGTCTGCATCTTCCTCCTGAAGCTGCTCCTCACAAAGCCCTGCTGTCCCTGTGCTCCGAGGGCCGAGAAGGACGAGATGGTGGCTGATTAGGGGCTGTGAGGATGTCAGCCAGCCCAGGTGGCTTTTAGCCTGGGCTGTGAAGCCGATTTGCCTGCAGAAAGGCTGTCTCAGCAGAGCTGGGAGGGTTAAGCTAAGCCAGGCAATCACAGGGCTGCCATGGGATGAGCCCATGCACGTGTTGGGCAGACAGGCTTTGGCTGATGGGCTGCCATTGCCATGGCTTGGTTGTGTGTCTGAGGACTAAATTGAGTTTTGCAGCTTCTGTAGGAGCCTTTTTCATTTTTTTTCTCTACAAATCCAAGCTGGGAATCTGGCCCCTCTGGTATTTCCTGATGGCAGTGCAATATTTTACACAGTATTTCCCTTTCTGTTTGAGCTGGTGAGTTTTTGGGCTTGTCTGGGGGAGAGGCTTTGGCTTCATGGCTTGTCTTTGGCACAGCCAAGATTTTTCCCAAAGCATGGTGTTTGCCAAGAGCATGCAGAACCCCACACAATCACAGTCTCCACCCCATCCACTGGCTGCGAATGGAGTTCTCATGTCTGTGGATCTCTTGCAGGTTATGGATCAAAGTTGTAGAAGTATAGAGTATCTCAGGTTGGAAGGGACCCATATAGATCATTGTGTCCAACTCCCTACTCCTCATAGAACTACCTAAAACTAAATGATCCATGCAGAAGGAAACATAAGCAACAACTAATAAACACACGCTGACCAGAAAATCAGTGTTTGAATGCTAATGAGCACAAGCAAACTGGCCATCTGCTCCAAAAGGGGCTGTGTTTGCCCCTGTGCAAAGGTCAGGTGAAATATTAAGCAGCTGCTACCTCCCTCTATTGTTTTGCAGAGCTGATTTGAGATAAAGAGCTGTGGGACCCATTGCTGGAGGTGGTCTGGCCCTTTTTCGTAGGATGAAGTCCATGGCCAGGCTGCGTGGGAGATCCACACTAACTCACCATCTCATCTCATGCTTCAGTCCACAAATGCCAGTGGTTAAGATACCACTGGATGAGCCAGGGCTTAGGAATAAATCCACAGAAGGAAATGGACCTAATAGGTCTATCAGAATCAGGTCCTATGTCCTCTGGTGAACCGGCTCTATTTTAGGTAGATCCCATTAGCTGCAACCAGGTCACTCTGGGTTATCACCTCAGCTGAGACACAGCACAACACTGGAGCAATCAGCTACAAAACTGGCATATTCCAGGGTGGAAATGCAGTAGCATCCTCTTCTAGGTAATTAACCAAGGCACCAAAGCAACTATGTGCAAAGAGCAGATTAAATCACTGTGGACTGGTCATGCCTGCAGTAAATAAAACTGTCACTGAGGTCGTTTCTGGTGCTGGCTGGGATTATTTATAGCCACTGTCTGTAGGAGCTCGTCTGAGCAGGCAGGGAGCATAGCAGGGGCTGTGGCTGCTGGGGGAATTCATCCGTGTTTAAGTAAGGCTGGGAATGCAGGCAGAGCCACACGGGATTTTTCTGGGTGAGCTTTTTTCCTGGCTGAAAGTATTGGTTTGTCAAATGTTGAAGCTTTCTGCATCAACGTGCCAGGCTATGTTTATATGGGCAAACCAACAGGGTCAGGGCACGGGCTGTGATCATAAATGGTGTTTTTGGTGTATCCCTGGTGCATGGCCTGGACTAACCAGGACCAGTGATTGATGGGTGCAGGGGATGCCATGGCTCAGGGATGGCTCCTGGATGCAGCCACACTATACCCACCACCCAGTTTGGGTATGTGCATCACCTGGGGGGGGTCTCCTGTCCAAAGGGACTGTCCCAAAATAAATCAGAGTGCTCAAATAAGCTGCTTATCTGAAGCACGTGAAGAAATATCTTGACTAAAGATGTAGTCTGTGGACCACAGGATTATGTGGGTTATACCTACAGGGTCTGTGAACACAGCTGAGAGGAGCATCCTACTGTCAGGAGGACAATGAACATGATGGATGAACTGGATAAAACTGAGAGCAGCTGGGTGAGGAGCAGAGCAGGGGCCACATGAGCATGATGCACATCATGGCTATGCCACGCATTCCCCCAGGGAAGTCCCAACATTCAGAGGGAAAGTCCATCCCAACAGCTGTGTCCCCATTGTTGCATGTGGAGGGGCATGGTTGTGGGAAAACACAGGGTTTCACAGAGTTTGGGGGAAGAGGCAGAAAATGTTTTCCCCCTCAGCTGCCTGCCAGCTCTGGTTGTTGAAACAATGAAAGTTGCCTGTTGTGCTGGTCTCTGAGCCTGTTATATGGCTAAATCACCCGAAGGCAGGTCTGCCCTTGATGGCCATATTTTTATTATTATTATCATCATTGTTGTCTTTGTTACTATCACTGTTATTATGTCTGGGAGTGGCATGAGCTCATCTGTGCATCTTGGGAGCCAGGAGGTCATAGAGGGATCCAGAGAGTGGATTCAGTATAGCTGCGTTGGAGCCCAAACCCAGTGTTTGTTTTCTTTGTCCAGGAAGGGTCTGGGAACAGAAGTGGTAAATTTCCTGATTTCTCATCCTCTGTGATCCCCAGGATTATTTCACTGACTTCTGGAGGGATAAATATCTGTTATAGCCTCCAGAAAGAGTCACCTACCTGCCTGGACCTCTAGCAGTTTGAGTGACTGATGAAAGTTTATGGGGCAGGTGACAAACCCAAGGTCCAGATGTGACTCCAATTTTGCTTTCAAACATAGCCAGGGCATCTCTCAAAAGAAAGCCAAGGTGGAAACACATACTTCCTGCTTTCCAAAACCAACATTCTCCTTCCCCCTCCATGGACCCAGTTATGGATTTTCTGTAATCTTGAGACCTGTCATTAAGCAATCCCAATCAAACAGAGTTCCCACAGGGCACATCAACCTTGTGCTCTCAACTCACTTTGGCCACTGCCTTCTAGTTTAGGATCTGCTGAGGTTGGGGGATTGCAGCAGAAGTGATGTTGTCTAATGGGGCAGATGATCGTAGAATCACAGAGTGGTTTGGATTGGAAGGGACCTTAAAGTCAGTTCCAAGCCCCTGCGATGGGCAGGAACACCTTCCACTAGACCAGGTTGCTATAAGCCCCATCCCACCTGGCCTGGAACACTACCAGCTGTGGGGCAGCCACAGCTTCTATGGGCAACCTGTGCCAGTGTCCTGCTACTCTTTGAGTAAAGAATTTCTTCATAATATCTAATCCAAATGTCTCCTCTTTTAGTTTAAAACCATTCCCCCTTATCCTTTCCTTATCTACCAATGGAGTCACAAAACACAGAAGTTGTTACAGAAGAACCTGTAACTAATGTCCAGATTGTATATTTACCCTCTTTTTAGCTTCTTGACATTGCATTTATTAGTGCTGATGCTCTGATTTACAACCTATGCCTTGCCTGGCAGGTGCTGACGCTGGCAAAAGGTTGCAGCTTCTTTAGCAGTCGACAACCAGGCTTTAATTGTTGTATTTGTAACTCTCCCATGGGTTGGAAAAGGTTATCAGCAACCAGCCTAAAACTCTTGGACTTCAGGTGAATTTTGTCCATCTGTTTGTATAAAGCCTGCAGAAGGCAGGCAGGTTTGGCTCCTCCGTTGAAGGAGAAGCTCTGGAGGCAGATGGGGGCTGTGAGTGCAGTGGTATTTCAGGTTGTGGGTAGACAGTTTCCGCCAGTAAATGCAGCCCTCTCACATGTGGTGAGTGGAAGAAGTGACTGAGATTTGCATCTTTGCCTGGCACTGGATTGGAGGCAAGAAGCAGCTCAGCTGCTCAAAACCAGAGTCACGGGCTGCGATCACACGGGGAGGGGAAGAGGGGAAGCGAGGGGGAGGATGTCACCACATGTCACAGACAGCCATTTCCAGTAACTGGTGTGTGCTTAGGCAAAGCTCATGTTTAATTTACCACCAGGCAGATGTTGGAAAGCTCTCCCCCTGCTTGGTCACAGGGCTTGAAGTCTCCTTTTTCTTCTCTGCTGTTGCTGCAACAGAGGCAACCAGCAACACTGATCTTATGATCTGTCTCTTCATGTGGTCTCTTAGTGAGAAGGTTTCTTCTAGTTAATTTATGTGAACTGTGATTGAAGTGCACCCTGGGCTGCATCACAAGAAGTGTGGGCAGCAGGTCAAGGGAGGGGATTCTGCCCCTCTACTCCACTCTTGTGAGACCCCAACTGCAGAGCTGCTTCCAGCTCTGGGATCCAACAGCAGGAGGATTTGGAGCTGCTGGAGAGAGTCCAGAGGAGGCTACAGAGGTGCTCAGAGGGCTGGAGCACTTGTACCATGGAGACAGGCTGGGAGAGCTGGGGGTGTTCAGCCTGGAGAAGAAAAGGCTCTAAGGAGACCTTAAAACACCTTCTGGTACCTGAAGGGGGCTTATAAAAAAGGGGGAGGGTGACTTTTTACACAGGCAGATAGTGATAGGGCAAGAGGGAACCATTTTAAACCAAAAGAGGAGAGATTTGGATTAGATGTTACGAAGAAATTCTTTACTCAAAGAGTAGTAAGGCACTGAAACAGGTTACCCATAGAAATTGTGGATGCCCTATCCTTGGAAGTGTCCAAGGCCAGGTTGGATGGGGTTTGAAGCAACCTGGTCTAGTGGAAGGTGTCCCTGCCCATGGCAGGGAGTTGGAACTGGATGATCTTTCAGGTACCTTCCAATCCAAACCATTCTGTGATTCTATGATTTTATGAGTTGCTGGTCTGACAGAACTGCTCTTGGCCCTGGATGCCTGAGGACAGGCATTGTTGGACCTGGATTTGGCCCTACCAATGCCCCACATCTAAATTACATGAGATGGGGCCAGGTGCTTTGGGTTACCTGCAATGGAGCTGCTGTCACAGCTCCTTCTGGCTTTGCTCAGGAGACGGATGTCAGAGGTGCCAAACTCCCTGACTTTGCCTTTGGAAATTCAAGTCCTCAAGTCAGGAAATTACAGGACAATTAGGTCATGAGGGCAGCACCTAGAGGCTGACCAAGATGCCACCATTATTGCACCGGGACTTCCATGGATGTGGAGCTGTGGATAGGCCTTTGCCATGCTGAATTAACAGCCCAGATGGTTTTGTGCAGAGCCCAGAGGCTGTGCACTGGGAAGGCAGTGTGGGTGGGTGGGAGGGGAGAAGATGAGGATCCAAACCATACCCGTTGTTTAGGTGCATAAATCTAGCAAATCCCTTGCCAACTACTGCTTGCATTACAGAACATGCTGGGAACAGGGTTTATTAGTTATGCAAAACAGCTTGGTTATGAAAATAAAGTCTCAGATAAGCCAAACTACCCAGTCATGAAGTCCACAACAACAACAACAGAAAAATAGCTTTTAGAGAGATGCAAAAGCTGTGCATCAAGTCCTATCTCATCTCCCAGACAATGCACTGGCTCCTTGTCTCCTCCTTCTCTTGCCCACGGGATGTTTTAGCTCCAGCACTGAGCAAAGAGAAAGGCATATGTGACCTAAATCAGGTTTTACTTCTGCTCACATCCCTCCAGCCTGAGTAAGCAGCAGAGGATGTGACTGAGAGCACACATGGTGCCTCATCAACGCCTCCTCTGCTTCAGGTCTTCTTCTCCCTTTGCCAGAGGTGACTTTGACTCACTCTGTGTTTAGAGAGATGCTGCTTCTTTCCCCACACCTCTCATTAAACCTCCCTGATCAGCCGGTCCCCAGCCCGCCTCTGCAGCTGTTCTTGTTACACCAACCAGCGCCGTCCGACAGGACCTGCCTCCCAAACCCCACCGAAGAGCTGGGAAAGGACAGGAAGAACCCCGGAGACCGAGAAAACAAACACAAAAAGGGCTCACTTGATCAGCCTAAGTGCCAGCCCCACCCTGGGGTGTGGAATAAACACTGGCAGGTGTTTATTCATTGCCACTCAGCATCCAAATATTTGTTTCTGTGTGTCACGGGGGCACACACTCACATCCACGGGGATGGATGCCTTCATTCCCAGCAACCCTGGGCACACTTCTGTCTGCTAAGGCGGGGGAGGAAAAGAGCCTGCAAGATTTATTAAAAAGAAGCTGTGATTCCTAGCAATTTGACATCTAGATGCACAAGGATGTTTCTCTTTGGCTGTCTGAACTTCTGCACCACACATTTGTCTATCCATTTATAATCTTGCAGTCACAAATGTTTGCATACATATGTATGCATGCATATGTATTTAGCATACATGTGTATATATCCACCCACATTCACCTACGTATGAATACACAGTGCTGGAAATGATAATCTGGATGCCTTGGCATTAATGATGCATAAATCTGATGTTTGCAGAAGTGAATACGTAGCAGATGATGCCATTTCAGTCTTGGCATACACACATATACATCTTTTCTCCATCTGTCTAGTTATGAACATATAGGTGTGCTTAACACCAGTATGTACTTTTATGGGAATGTTTATGGGATGAATTAAGTTATCCACGCCAGAGTAAACCTCAGCAGAAACAATAATTAAAAATCACAGAATAGTTTGGGTTGGAGGGGACCTTAAAGACCATCTCGTTCCATCCCCCTTCCACTAGACCAGGTTGCTCCAGGCCCCATCCAGTTTGGCCTTGGATGCTTCCAGGGATGAGGCAGCCACAGCTTCTCTGAGCAACCTGTTCCAGTGCCTCACCACCCCCACAGGGAAGAATTTCATCCTACTATCTAATCTAATCTAATCTAATCTAAACCTACTCTTTTTGTCACTTTTAAGCCATTCCTCCTTGTCCTATCATTACATGCCCTTGCAAACTGTTTCTTTTCACCTAAAAAAATAAAAATCACAGGCCTGCTGTATTCGGCAGAATCAACAGGAACCCAACGCAGGCATCAATGTCCTGATCATCTGGATGTAACTGCTAAGAGGAGAATGTATTGTCCCTGTGGGACTAGAGAGGATAAATTCCTGGTTGACCCCACGACCACTAAAGCACTTCATCCACAGACTGACTTAATTAGGCTGCAGGTAAAACCTGGAGGTGTGGCACCTGGGAGAAAAGCTTTAACTGTGAGCACACACAGCCAGTGATAACAACCCTTTGATCTGTTCCAGCTTTATGGATGTTAGGGGAAATGTCTTTAGGGTAAGCAAGGTGGAAATGTTGACCATGTTGATTAGATAAGGGTGTTCAGTAAGAAGCTTAATTTCCTGCCTAAAATGGTCATGATGACTTGGGATGTGATGAGTAAGGATGGGCTGCTAGAGGTCAGGCAACTGGCCCCAGGGGAAGGTTTTTTTCACTGTCTTCAAGGAAGTGAAAGGGAGGGGATTTCTCAGCTACTCTGAGTAGTTTATGGAGCTGGGATTGTATTCAAATGTGATTCTTGGAGCATTTCTCCATTGCCCTGGTGAGACTCCTGAATCTGAACTGATGGCTCAAAGAAGCATTGAGGGCAACACGGAAGTCCTTGTTCTGGCCCAAGTCTGGCTGCCCCTATACTCACAGGTAATTTAGGACATGTTTTACCCTTAGCAGTGACAATCTACTTTTATAGTCTTTATGACACCAATTAGTTAGGAAGACACAAGACTTTACTGAGATGTCCCAGCACCTGCAGTGCCCACATCGCAGTTTAACTTCAAGAGAAAGGAAAGTGATGCCCAGCTCCCAGTGAAAGTAGGTGGTGTGATGTCCAGTTCAGACTTAGGTGACAAAATGTTCATGTGCCACTAATTCAATTGATTTCATAGGGAGACAGGGTCAGGCAGATCAGGAGACTGTTTTAAAGAAGGGTAGAAGGCACAACTCATCTTAGTCACATCAGATAGTGGTTCAATATGACACGTGCTGCACCTGAAGTCATCCTTCCACTGCTCGTTGTGCTGTGAGTGCCTGTAAATGTGCATTTCTTCCACAGGTAGGTATCTATCCATGTATGGAACAGACACAAATTTGTATTTTTCAGCTGAGAAACCTTTGTGGTCCCAGATCCCAGCCACCATAGGTATGGCCTTCTCCAGTCATACCACCACATGTACATCACCTACCTTGCCGGCCAAAGGAGCACCTTCCTCTACTTTGTTTTCATGAAACCATCATGAAGAATAGTCCAGGGAAGACTGGGAGTTCAAGGTACTATTTTTCAATCAGACGTGTCAAGTTCCATTTAAGATACAGCATGTTCTATCAGATAAGAGGAGCTGTGTTGGCTCCTGACCTGAAATCCCATGGCACAGGCTGTCACAAGTTCCCGGCGGTCTCATGGTAACAGTGGCAGACAGTGGCTTGGAGCTGACTTGCAGCACTTCTGTAACTGGAGACATACTTCTGAGGCTATAAATGTAAATTGCATCTCCAGAGATTACTGAGATCAGAGAAAGAAGGCCATGAGCTGCTTTGTGGCCATGTGGAACCTTCCAAATAGATTGGGAGTGGGGAAGGCATTATACAGGGCTGCTGTCCAGGAACAGGGATCTTCTGTGATCCATGGCCTGTTGCCATTTTCATACTCCCAGTATAAATTAGACCCTCTAACCATCATCCACAGCACATGGTCCTGCTTCTCAGAACTTTCAAATCCTGCTCTGCACTGAACCCAAAGTGTGCCAGGTTTCAGTGATGAGGTTTCCCTGTGTTCTGTTGTAAGAAGGTAACAGAGTGGGAGAAGGTTTTTTTGGGAAGGTGGGAGTGGGTTGACCGGGGCTCCTTGATGGGCTCCAAGGTCTTCAGCGCCATCTACTGCCACGCTGAATCTTCGCTTCCTTGTGTTCCCTCCAGGAATGGGTTCAGAGGATATCTTCGGGATCATAAGACGTGAATAATTGGTAGCTACCTCGAGTTTCTGTAGGCTGAGTGCAAATTAAAAAAACATGCCAGCGTCTGGAGGCAAAAACCTGGTGCCATTTCCCTTAAAAATTCATAGAAAGGGAAAGAAAAAGCAAATGCTCGAGGATTGGTAACTCGCAACGATAAAAGCCAGGCAAATGGTAACAACTGGGAGCTACAGTGCTGTTTTTTTCTGATCTGTGGCTGCCTATAGAATCTTCTCCACTGTCTGCATAAAGTTATGAAGTGAAGATTGAGTAGATCATTCAGTGAAGGTCAGAGGGAAACAGAGATATGTTGCCCAGAAAAGCTGTGGCTGCCCCATCCCTGGAAGTGTTCAAGGCCAGACTAGATGGGGCTTGGAGCAATCTGGTCTGTTGAGTCTGCTCAAGTCTCCTTCTTCTGTAGATGAAGCCAAAGGCCAGGCAGAAGCTTCAGCATCTCCCAGTCCTCAGCATTCTACATTCGAGGCAAGGGGGAAGATGAACCACAAAGTTTAAGTGTTTCACAGCATTTGTGAAGCCTCAGAGAGAATTAAAAGGGTTTCAGCATAATGGAAACAAGCAGCACTTGGATATCTTCTGAGGTGAGCAAAGGTCTGGTCTGGGGCTCCAGAAAAAAAAAAGTCAATAATTTTTAGTGGAACTTGCCCTTATTTAGGGAGTACAAAGTCTTCCAGGTGCATAAATTGCTGATCCCAGCTCAGCAAAATTTTTTGCTCCTGTGTTTGACAGTAGCCAAGGATCACAGAATCAGAGAATGGTTTGGGTTGGAAGGGATCTTTAAATATCATATAATTCCAACCCTCTGCCATGGGCAGGGACACCTTCCACTGGACCAGGTTGCTCAAAGTCCCATACATTTGTTTGCATTTAATTTTTCTGGTTAGTGAAACCATTACTAGGAACTGAAATCAGCTTGAGCTAATGAGAGGGGCTGTGGGATGGCTGCAAGTCACAATTTTGGCAAAATGTGCACATTCAACTTTAAATTGACTTTAAAACTCCTGTGATCCATGAACAGGGCAGGTAATCCTGCAAGTGGCCTGGACTTGATCTAACTTCTTGGTTGAAAGATTTGGGAACTGATCTCAGCATGCTCCCACACCAAACACTTTGCTTTCCCCAGGGTCTGATACGCTGTCAGATTCTCTGGGTCCTGGAAAATAGAAGGAAGCAGCTTTTGAGGAACTTGTAGCCCAAAAGGAGTGTAGATTTTGGAGGAGAAACTGAAAATTGGAGATTGAGCTTGTTAAAAAGAGTTTGCTTAGTGACACCAACAGTCATCTAGGAGTGCTTGTGGACTGGGAGTTAAATACAATGCATAAATACATGCATATCCTTCTGGTGAGGATTTGATCAACCCGAACCTGATTCGTCAGGACAGCAGTAGATATTAGAAACAACTGGGAGGTTTCCACTAATGGAGGTTCAGAACATAGCCCAGCATAATCGCAACCTGAATGCTTCTGCTGAGCTCCAGCTGGTGTTGATTCATCACCAGCCTTCTGCTGCAGATGGCTGGGTAAATTAGGAGTGCTGTGTATAGCAACGTGTAGGCTTTTTCCAAGGAAAACAAACAGAAAACCTCAGTGTGGTTTCTGCAGGAATGAAACTCCGGCTGAAACACTGGCTTTGTCCCTCTTCTGAAATGCAGTCCTGTTGACCACGTCTGAAAGGGCACGAGTAATGCAGCCTCCCCTAGACCACAGAAAACCTCCTGAAAAACTATGGTTTTCACCAAATTCTTAGCAGCACCTCTTCTGACATGCTTGTGCTGCTGCTCCTGCTGTGCTGAATGTCTGGATGAGGGTACATTTGTGCAAACACACCCAAATTCCTCATGGGCATCGCCCAGGTCTCCAGCTGGTAAATTTGACAGGCAAAGTGTGACCCTGATCACACTGCTGAATGCTCCAGGGATGAGGTGTTGTAATCAGCCTTTCTGGGACGCCTTGTAGGCATGTGATAAGATTAACACATGTTCTCACCCACCTTTGGTGTTCCAAGGTATATCCCTCTTTGGCAGTCCAGCACCTTGGTATGAGGAGAGCCGGGTTTCAGGAGTTCACAGCGACCTCTCTGATCCCAGACATCTCTGTGACTGAAAAGGACAGGCCTGGGATTGAATTATTTGACTTTCCAGTGCTTCAATTTACATAGATGCAAACTACTGATAAGAAGTTCTTGGAGATCTCTGCAAACTGCATCATGTCTTCCTTATGTAGGAGTTAATTACTCTAATTATTAAATCCTTTTTACTACCAGTGATTCAGCACAAAGGAATCTACCTGAGGTGATGGAACAAGGAGATTTTTACGCTGCTCAATCAGCAGGATTTGGAAAAGAGACATCTGAGCTCTGTTTCTGAATCTGTGACTGAGAGTCCTCCAAGACCTTGTCCAGGACATTCAAACCTCTCTGTGGGTCACATTACCCCTATGTAAAACAGAGGGAACACTGAGCACTCTGCAGGAGGGGTGACTTCCTCACTGTCTGCAAGGTGAGTAGAGAGGCCTTGAGTGCCAGGGAATGTAAAGATCCTTATCACTTTCCAATTTGTGGCTTCAACTTTCGACCTCAGCACCCATGCTGTGCTCTGAAGGGGCCTGGGATAGCAAGTTTGGTTCTGGCTTAAGGACAACCAACAGGAACAAAGGGATCCACACCGCTGGTACAAAATGCTCCAAAATCAAGGGAAAAAAGAAAAAGCTTGGACTACTTTGCCCTATTCAGGAGGCCAGGCTGGATAGGGTTTGAAGCAACCTGGTTTAGTGGAAGATGTCTCTGCCCATGGCAGGGGAGTTGGACCAGTTGACCTTTCAAAGGTCCCTTCCAACCCAAACCATGCTGTGACTCTATACTAAACACACAGTAACAGACATTGTTAAAATTCTGTATATTAATAGGCTCTAACCTGCAGGACAAGCAAAGAGTTAAAAACAGATACAATTTCCCCTGTGAAAGAAAAGGGACATCTTCAATCTGTTCTTACCCACCACAGGGTCATCTCTTACACCTGCCCTTCATCCTTTGCTGTCAGTAGTGCTTTAGAAATTTTTTTCCTTTATTTCCTTTTCATTTTTTTCCAGGTTCTTGTCTATTCTGAATTATCTGTGGAAGACCTGTAAGAGTAACAAATGATCCTGTGAAGGACAGAGTTTGCCATGTGTCTTTCACCCATCTTCAGTGATGGCTTGAGGTAGAATTGCCTTTTCAGTCCCACTTTATGCATGTATTGTACAAAATTGTGGTCACTTGCAGCGCTGAGAGGAATCACACCAAAATAATGGGGAATAAACGTGAGTCACACGTGTGGTACAAAGTCATCCAACACAGAGAGTTTCCATTTTTCTCACCACTCCCTGATGTTTAGAGCCTGCTAACATAGTGATGCTTGAAACAATAGTGAGCAAAAACAATTCAGGGAGAGGTGTGATGTTGAACTTGGCCAGACCCCCCCAGGAGTTCTAAAGCACTTGAAGATCCTTGGATGGAAGACAGACTGTAAGGACAAGAACATCATTATTAGCAGTTTAAATTCTGCCTTCCAGGCACGTGAAGTATCCCAAGGTCAGGGCAAAAGAGAGCTGCAGGCCTCGTGCAGTAGTGGAACTTGATCCTTGCTGCAGGGTGAGCTTCTAATTGGACTTTGTACCGCCTCAGACAACATTTCAAAGTCACAAGTTGCTTACAAGAGACGAAAATGGAGTTTTAAAGCAAGCAGATAATTTGTCAGCCTGGGATGAAAAACCTGACATTTAGTTTTGAGAAGTTCTCAAAGACACAAGGTGGAATAACACCGTTCTTAGCAAATTAATCTCTTGGTCTGAGTGCTGACCTGGATTTAGCTCCTGGAATATTGGAAGATTTTATTCTCACCTTTCAGGCATTACTAGCAAAATGAAGTATTTTGTGTGTGTGATTTTGTTTGTTTGTTTTTTGTTTTTACTTTCCTTCCACATCAGAAATTCGAAGAAATAAAACTAGAAGTAAAACTTCAGCAAATGAGGAACTACATGTTCCTCATTCCTGACTTGTGGTCGTGGAGCAAGGAAGGGCTCGATCTGGGCTGCATGTGGAAGCTTATTGCCTGGATTTGAGGAATACTGGAGCACTGATTTAGGGATGCTCTTAGCTGTGAAGTGCTCCAATCCCACACTGCAGTTGCCTCTGGCTGCAAAATTAACCAACAAAAGAGTAAAAGCATGCCTTATTTTGGCAAGGAGCACCACAGGGTCCTTCCCAGCAGGGGCAGAGGTGCTGCAAAATCACCAGTATGGCATTTCCACAAGTGTTTTCACCTTAGAAGTGAGGCCCAGGGCGCCCTGGTGCTGGTCACTGCCCCAAACCAGTTCTGCATGCTGAGCACTGTGGAAAGTCCTGGGAGGACTGGTGTGAGCAGTTACTGTAAAATGCTGTGTGTGGTGGTAATATGGTCACTGTGACACCCCTGGGAGAAATAGAAAGGGAAAGGCAGCCCTGGCTTACAGTTGGTCTTTCTTGAACCCTTGATCCCAGGACCCATCAGACTCATTAACCAGAAATGCTTTATCTTCAGAAGGAATGGTGGTGTCAAAAGGCTGTTTGCCTCTGGCTCTTCCCTTTGAGCATTGCACAAGACCCTACAGGTGAAAATCAGGTTGTTTGGTCCCATTCACCTCTGTGGTACATGCGCTGACAACTTGAGCCAAAAAGTGATGGGTTGCAAAGTCCAAAGCTCTTTTCTCCTCTGTGTTGTCCCTCACTGGAGCTCTGGAGTTGGCCCAGCTCCCAGTGCTCTGTGAAATCTCCTGGGGCTAAAGTTCAAGATGGCAGGAAGACTCAGCTCCTCCCCTGGAGATAACTAACACGTGGAAGGGAAGGGTGATGTCTCTACCTGGACCTTGTGCACCTTGTGCCTGCTACTAGAAATCTTCTGAGAACCCCTGAGGTAAATCCCAGGTCAGACTGTACAGCAACAGCAGGATCCTCCTCCCATGGACCTGCTGTTCCCTTGGGTCCAGCAGAGCTCAGGAGGAAGGATTTTCCTTCCCAAAAGCTCCCTTCATCTTGGTGAGAACAGAGCCTTGGGAAGAGAGCTGGTCCTGCCTTGACAAAAACTTTCATCCCCCCTTCCCTGAAACCTCCACAGGAGCCCCACCTGATGGGCACCTTGCTGGATGAAGCCCCTGCTCCTCCTGAGGAGGAACAAACCTGTCCCCCAGAGAAACTCAGTTCCAGTGGGAGACATCTTCAAGGATCAACCATGCTGGGCCATTAGGTTATTTTGCATAAGAAAATGAGACAGCATAAACGAGAATCAGTCCCCCAGCCTTACCTTTTGGGTTAGTGTCATCCAAAGAGCAAGGCTGGACTCTCCTTAGCTGACTCTGAAGGCTGGAGAGGAACTTTTTGCAAAGGTGTGCAGAGACAGGGCAAGGAGGAATGGCTTTAAACTGAAAGAGGGTAGATTTAAGTTAAATATTAGGGATAAATTCTTTATTGTGAGGGTGGTGAGGCACTGGCACTGGTTGCCCAGAGAAGCTGTGGCTGCCCCATCCCTGGAAATGTTCAAAGACAAGTTGAATGGGGCTTGGAGCAACCTGGTCTAGTGGTCTAGGTGTCCCTGCCCATGGCAGGGGGGTGGAACGAGATGATCTTTAAGGTCCCTTCCAATCCAAACCATTCTATGATTCTATGATGACATTTCTGACACGTAAATTCCTTTGGGACCATGTTGCCACTAAAACAGCTGACAAGGACAACATGATGCAAGACAAGGGACAAGACTCGTTTTCTCATGTAATTGTGTGCTATTTCCATCCAAAAAGTAGAGAGACACAATAACATTACCTGCTGCAGTTCCACCCTTTGTGAAGCCTGGGAGGAGGTGTTGATAATTAGGCTCTGATTCACGAGTTGGGTGCGAATTTCAGCTCGAATGCTCTGCTAATTAGCCGACACTTCCTGATCAATAGAGGGGTAATTATGAGATTAGGGTTAATGGGTCAGACTCATTGAAAGCTTCCTATCGTATGTCAGATTAGTCCTGCTGTCATTAGTTTTACCTTTCCAGGTTAGTCGCTACAAAGGAACAAGGGGCAGAAATGGGTGGAATTTCCCTATTTTTTGCCCAGGGAGGTTTTTAGATGTGAGATGGGGGTCTAGGTTCCCATCAGCAGACAACTAACCACTGGATCCAGTGGTGTCTACAGAGACATTGATCCTGCCCCAAAAGGCACAGCTGGGGTGGGATTCATTTGCCTAAACACAGCTGCCAAACGCAATGGTTGCCCTGGACTTTCACACAGACCTGGCTGATATTCACAGGGAGAATCATTCCCCCTGGACAGAGGAGAGACAAGAGTCCTGGAGACATCTCAGCTTCTATAACAACATGTGGACAACTTAAACGTCTGCTGTGTCCAACCAAGTGAGCCATGAGGGTTTCAAACAAGCTTTTAGCTCAAGGCAGAAACACCATCTAATTGTTGATGCTGATCTATGATTCCTCGGAGATAAGCACCTCCCAGCTCTGGCAATAAGATGAGAAAAAGCAGATTCATTTTGGTGTTTATAGTCTATTTTGCTATCTCCAGAGAGTGGGAAGCTCCCACTAATGAGTCTCCAGGGACCAAGTCACTGCCAAGAGAGCTTTGCTCCCATGACTGTGCCTTGACCCAAACTTTAGACATACTAAGGTCTTCCAAATGATGGTTTTCTTATGTCCATTGAATCCTTTGCTTCTCTGCCACGTCAGGCAAAAATTCCTGCAGCATTATTCCAGTGAGGTGGTGTGAGGGGACCTATTTTGCTACAACAGGCCCTGTTCAAGTAGCAGGTTGGCTGAGAACCAGATATTCATCACTCAGGTTTGCAGTTTTCATATTTCCTTTGCAACAGGATCTGAACCAAACACTGACTTTGCTTTTCAGGCAATGCCCTGACAGTTTCAGTCATTTTAAGTAATTTTTCCTGTAGTTTGTAAGGTTTAAAGAAGAGTTACCTGATCCTGCCGTATTATAGAATCATAGGATCATTAAGGATGGAAAAGACCTCCAAGATGACCAACACCTCCGACTGAATACCACCTTGCCCACTAAACCATATTATGAAGTGCCACATCTACAAGTTTTTTGAAAACTTACACTTCCTTGGGGACCCTGTTCCAGTTTTCTTTTCACAGTTCCTCAAGATTTTTTTCCACACCATTGAAATTCCAAAATGATTCAGTTGTCTTTAAAGTCTCAGACTTTTTGTTTGTTTGTTTTCCAAGAGGCACAGCCACGTTGTAGCCTCTCTTCTGGGATATTTGCAGCCAAACACTGGAATAACCAACACACCCAGCAGCAAAATCTAACTTCTGCCCATGAGGACATTCAGCACAGATGTGGCTACTTTTGGGCACACAAAGAGTTTCTCATCCAGCATATCAAACAACTGGATTCACTCTTTGTTGCCCACACAGCAGGACTGTCTTTCACAGAGTTACTCCAGATAACCCAGCTCAGGCAAAACCTTATTTATTTAGTAGTAATGGTCCCAAATAACCCAAATAACCCAAATCTGACCATAGAAAAGGGACAGTGTTAGCATCCAAGGCTTTCCTAGGCTGTGCTCTGCTGTCCTGTTTCCCTGGGACCTTCACTCCCACCCTGGTGCTCCTCTCGGAGCTGCAGTGTCTTTGGCTCGATCTTTTTAAATCACAGTGGATGAAAAGCAAATCTGTGTGTATCCACAGATGTTCTCCATTGCCAGGGACATATTTTCCATCACCAAACATGCCACGGACAGAGTTTTGCTGCTTTCAGGGTTTTGAAAGTTATTTGTACGAATTTACTGGGATAGCATTCAGGAAAAATGTGGCTGTGTGTTTATCGTCATATTTTCCCTTAGGTCACTGCTGTCAACCAAAATACTGGCCTAGATGGCCCTAGTGTAGTCATTTTTATGCTGTTTTCTACAAATAAATGCAACACTTGTGTTTGTACTCTCTGGTTCCAGCCCACAGTGCGCAGGATGAGCACAAGAGTGGGATGAGTGAGGATCAGTCCAATGTCACCCCTGAAATTAATGGAAACAAACATGTAAGAATACGATGAGCACAAAAGCAGATGTACAGGATCAGATTGATGGTCCACATGGATTATTGCCAGCAGTGACTGAGCAGAATATGGGAGCCTTCTCCTAGGAAAGCCTTCCAGTGGCCTGTGGCTGTGAGTTTGGCAGTCATGGACAAGCATTGCCGACGATGAGCAGAGTGGAAGACCATCCTGGTTCCTGGTGTTTGCTAACTCATGTTGAACTCAGCATCCTTGTTGTATTGTCACCCAAACTGATGTATCCAGAGGCTCAAACAACTCAGTCCTGCTTTCTTTGCAGTGAAGATAGAGTTGGTGAGACCAAGGAATATACAGAAATACTCATGAGAAGGGCTGAGGTTGTAGGGAAAGTCTTGGCCCGAGCTGCTTGGAAAGTGAGGTTGATCAGCTCTGGACATAGCTGTTGGTTGTTTTCAATCCCGTTTCTTCTACCCTGGGTCTCAGCTGTTCAGATTAAAGCACTGAACTTAAATGTCAGTAGGGGAACTGTGCAGAAATTCATGGGGATCTGCGGGGTGATAATCAATGTGTGTCAAAGTGGTTGTACCCACATTAGGCACTGGAGAGGATAAATTGGGAGAGCTGAGAGGGCTCAGGGAAGAAGACAGCTTCACCTCTGCATGCAGTTAAGAGTTGTTTTACCACCTTCAATCCCAGGCCCAGAAATGTGGGAAGCTGGAGGAGAGGTGCTTCAACCTGCATCTGTGACAGAGGGGGAGGCGGTGCTGCTGATCCATTGTCATCCCTGGTCAATAGACCACTAGCCCTGGAAGAGAAGCCATCCTAAAATCCCTGCCCTGAAAGTTTAATATCAGCCAAAATCAAAAGTTTGATATCAGCCAAATCAGACCTGGGCATGTCTTCTCTGATCTCTCAGCACAAAATTTCCCCAAATATTTTAAAGATACTGAAAAAGTGCCCCTTTGAACTTGCTTGGAATGTTATTTCTACCTTTTATGAGCAGGGTGCCAGTTTTCACAGAGAAATAATTCCAGACAGAGTTATTAAAAGATTAAAAAACACACCCAAAAGAAAAAAAAAAAGAAGAAATCCAGGGTGAAAAAACAAATATCCCTACCAGAAATCCGGGGCGTTTCTCATAACATCTTGCTTATGCTATGAAATCTGATTTTTTTTTAATTTGATTTTTTTTTTTTTTAAGGGATGAGGTAGACTCAATTATTTTGCTGGAATTCATGCAACCTGCTGATAAACCAGATTTAAAAGTCTCCTTGTATAGTGCTGCAAGAATCTCCCCAGCCCTGTAATCTTGTTGGTTCCTGTACTAACAGGAGCTGCCTTGCTTGCATTTCCAACAGGCTCATGCCTTGTTCTGGTGACAGCTCATAACTCACCCTTCGTGTGAGCACGTGTCACCTGTGGCACAGCAGCTCCCTGGGGCTTGTGACTCCCTGTGGTGCTGAGTCACAGCCCCAGGTAGTGTTTGCAATGGGCAGGTGATCACCTTGTCCTGGAAAGAAAAGGGGATGCGGTTACAGGTGGCTCTATCTGGACAAAGAATTGAGATTTCAGGGAAGCGAACCTGAAAATCAAGGAAATAATATATATATATTTATATATAAAAAAATAATTAAAAGAAAACATGGAAAGGTTGTGGTTTCAAGTAAATTTCAGTGGACACTGAGAATCTGTAAAATGATGAAGGATTTTGGGTGACTTGTGTTTAGGCTGGTGCAAAATTTGCTGTGCTGAAACACACTATAAACAGCACCAATACTGGATGTACAGGGGCTTTCCCTGAAAGTGTTCAAGGCCAGGTTGGATGGTGCCCTGAGGAAGCTGATCTAGTGGGTGGCATCCCTGCCCATGGCAGGGAGAGGGGATTGGAACTACATGATCTTTAAGATTCCCTCCAAATCTTTCAATGACTCTTGGATATTAACACACACTGCATCAATGTTGGCTTCACCTGCCCTTTGTAAGATGGGATAAATGCTTCTTTTTAAAATAAAAAGTGAATGTACAGCATCAAGCAGGGAAAGCAGATGTGTTTAAAGAGTTACTAATGTTTGTTTGAGGCAGCAGATGCTGGGCATGTCTTAAATACCTTTACTGCTTCTTCTTTTTTTTTTTTTTTAACAAGTCACAGAGTCTCAGGGAGATGAAGTCACGCTCAGAGGTAACTTCAGGACACGGAAATCACCTCGAAGCTGCCTTATGTCTATACCAGGTGTTCTGCAGCACAGTTTGCTTTATACATACTTCTGCCTCTTGAGATACCAGGAACCAAAACAAAGCACTGTGATCCACTTTCTCTTGTTTGGTCATTAAAATCACACAGATTCCTTATAGCAGGCATGCTGCAGCTCAGGTCCAAACATGGTTTTAGAGGAAACTCAACATCCTCTCTCTAAAAAAAGAGAAAAAACACCCCACTGAACAACTTCCCCCCTGCCTCCCCTGTAATTACAGTTTGACATAATGAGTGGTGTTTATTAACTTCAGCTCTTGGAGTTGATGTCACTGCCGAGTCGGGGTCCGGGAAATCTCTGAGTCATGTGGAAGATGCAGAGCCAGGAAATGTCAGCATAAGAAAAAGAAGTAAATACTGAGGTGAAACACATTACAAGCTGGTGGCAGCTTCGTGTAAGAATCTGTGGGAAGCTGGAGAGCAGTGGATTAAATGTCAGTATTCCGCTTGGTTGACAAATTAAGGCAGAATGTCTCCTTGTCATGTTGCCTAAGGGTGTAGAGGAGAAGGGAGACAATGTGCTCTAATGTGACCCAAGGTCCTGGATTGTAAACTGTCCTTTTTCTTCACAACTTCAGACGATTGAAAAACAATCAGTGCCTCTGTGGGGGGATGGGGGAAGTGCAACCCATTTCCATCTCTGTTCGTTTTCCTCCCAGAGCCAGCCTTGCAATATGTGGATTAGGTCTGGATGATGCTGAGGGCTTTGGTGACTTTAAAGGCTCAGGACTCGGGCTGAGAGGGTCGTCTTGGCACGAAGCACAGCTTTGGATGGGCAGAAGCTCACTGTGGATCCTACCTGAATTTAGCAGGTGATTGCAGATGAAAAAAAATTGGAAACATAATTTCTTTTAAAAGGTGGGGTTCAGACATCCTTTAGTAGCCACTGACTGCTAAAATTCAAGCAGTTTTTAATTTTGCTTCTCCATTTTTACCCACTTTATTGGTGGGAGGTTTTCTATCACTAGAGAAGGAGAGGAAAGGGGGAAATCTTGTGGGGAGAAGATAAACCAAGGACCCATGAGACCCTGATGCTCTGCATTGAGTATAAACTCAGGCTGAGCTTCTTCTTTTCCAGGTGGCTTGGTGGGGTGTCTGCAACCACACAGGGCTAGGGCAGATCATGGCTTCTGAAAAAGTAGAAAAAAAACCCACAAAACCAACCAATGAACAAAACCCCAAGGCTATTTTTTTAAACTTTTATTTTAAATTCCAGTTTTGCCCAGTGAGATCATCTTAGTTACAGTGGTGCAGGGCCTTGTATAGACAAGCAGAGGACCAGGTAAGCAGAGAAGAAGATTTTTTTCTCTCTTGCGTTAGTGAAAACGTCTCCCTGGTGACTTCAAGTGGAGCTGACGTGTTTCTGCCTGATCTGTTGAAGACAATCAAGTTTCACTTCACTGTGGGAACTTTGCCTGTGGTCTGAGTTTGCCATCACTTGCAACATCTCGTATTTTTCTATACAAAGCTTTTGTTCGCCTACACTGAAGCACAGCAGAGTTTAATTTGATTTTACTTCTGCAACTGCAGCCCTGAGTGGGGAAATGGAGGGTGTGAGCACAGGGAGAGTCCAGGACTTTGGTTTCAACACTGGATGTGCCTGGTCATGGAGCAGAAAGGACACGTTCTCACTTTCATCTCCTTGTATGTGGCAGCACGTTGCAGCTGCAACAAGGAGGAAGCTGCTGATTTAGGTTTCCTTTCAGGTGCATCCTTTTACAGCATGACTTATTTTGTGTCCATCTTTGCCACGTGATTTTTTTTTTACATCTTTTTTGTCTAAAATAAAAACATCTCTTGCCTCTGAGGGATGTGTGCGTGCAATATAGAGATGGTGGAGTGGTGTGAGAACAAATTTAAGAGGAATGTCCCAATGAGATGGGCCTGCACCAGAAATCATGAACTTTTTCTTCAGTTTCTCAAAGTCATTGTGAGAAGCTCTTCATAATCTTCAGCCTCTCAGAAATCCCAAAGTTGATGCTGTGGTTCAGTGAAGATCTTGGTTGCATTTCTTTTCAACTGAACTTTCTGGTGGATAGAGAAGAACTTTTATTGAGACGCTCAGTGATGGCAGCTTTTTTATTGCAATTTTTTTGTGTTATTTTACAGACTGAAAAGGTAAGCAGCTACTTCTAAAAACAGGAATGGCCTTAAGACAGTTCTGGTGCCCATGCCAAAGACCTTGAGACCACATCCATGGGGACATCTGGGCCCTGGTGATACTGTGGGCATGTGTTTCTCCCTGCAAGGGGAAGAAAGTCTTAAAAGAGGTCATGCCAAGAATGGTGCATTTTGATTTTGGTGCATCCATAGCATGGGCCAGGTGGGCAAGGAGGGCAATGGCACCTGCCTTGTAACAACAGTAGTGTGGCATAGGATCAGGGCAGTGATTTTCCCCTGTACTTGGCACTGGTGAGGCCACACCTGAAATGCTGGGTTCAGTTTTGGGGCCCTCATGACAAGAACAACATTGAGGTGCTGGAGGAGGCAATGGAGCTGGGGAAGGGTTTGGAGTACCAGGAGTGGCTGAGGGAGCTGGGAGGGCTCAGCCTGGAGAAAAGGAGGCTTAGGGAGTACCTTCTCACTCTCTACAACTCCCTGACAGAAGGGTGCAGCCAGATGGGGATTGGGCTCTGCTCCCAGGGAACAAGTGATAGGACAAGAGGAAATAGCCTCAAGTTGTGCCAGGGGAAGTTCAGATTGAACATTAGGGAAAATTTTTTCACTGAAGAGTGGCCAAGCACTGGAACAGGCTGCCCGGGGCAGTAGTGGAATCACCACCCCAGGGGGTGTTTAAAAGCGATGTAGATGTGGCACTTGGGGGCAGGGGCTAGTGGTGTCCTGGCAGTGCTGGAGGAATGGTTGGACCTGATGATCTTAGAGGGCTTTTCCAATCTAAACAATTCCATGATTCTATGATTCTATCCTACGTTCTGCACCCACTGCTAGTCACAGGCGCAGGGACTAGTCCACTGTTTGACACCCCACCAGGCAGATTAAAAACAAACCCTCATCCTGGAGCATTCACAGCCCCAAGCGTTAGAGGCACAGATGTGCCCAAAGATGTAGAGGGACCCAGAAGCCTGGATGTAAATGGGTTTAGGCTGATGGGAACTGCAGTGCCTGCTATCAAACCCTGTTCCCCTCTGTTCTCCAGCTGTCCTTCCTCCTGTCACACGTGGCTCCATCCCTCTGACTCCCACAGCTGCACGATCTAGACAACCTGCCCTTCCCCAAGGTTCAAAGTGAGAGGATACAGCTGCACCTCATGTGCCTTTCTGTTCAGTCTCATGCATTTGCATTTCTGTATTGTAGATCCTTCTTGCCTCTTGTCCTCGTTCTGCTCTTTTGAACTCTTTCTGACCTCCTCCGAGGCTTATCTCTGCCTCATGCCAATTTGTGAAACGCTCTGGGAAGCTGGAACAGCTGACTCTGGATAAGGCAGTGATGGTTGGCATAATCTCTTGTAAGTACATCTGGAAATAAAAACTTTGAATAAAACAAGGACAATTCAAGTGTTTGCAATTTCCTTTTTTTGGCTAACGCTGGAAAAATCTCTGTCTTATTTTAAAGCACAGTGAAAACAAGTGGAGGTGCTGGTTCCTTTCAATTCATCACATGTGATAGAATGAAAGCCGTTTTAAAATCACTCCCAAAGGGCTTTATTCCCCAAAAGGCTGGGATCAAAGCCTCAATTTCTTTGAGACTCAGATTAATGTTATTTAGAAGATGATTAATGATTAAAGGACAAGTTTAGCATTAAGCTCTCTGGTGCATTAATGCCACATGACTTCATGCTGCTCCATTATTTCAACCACCCTGCAATCCCAGTCTTATCTTTCATTCCTGTAGCCCAGCTGAAAAAAAAAAGTGGGAGATAGTAGCAGCATTTTTGGTTGTTCTACCTCTAGAAGAGAGCTCAAAGATGTGGCACACCATGTGGTAGAAAGGTGAAACCAGGACTTGACTGATCACGACTGCTCATCTGCCCTTCCAAAAGGATCAGGCACACACAAGGGGTTTCTCAGTGCTTTTATTTAGCCTGCAGGACACACATATTTCTCACCATGTGATTTTTAAAGTGAAATCAGTACCCATGAAATTGTGCTCTCTGCAAAAATAGAGAAAAAAACCCTCAACACTGGGGCTGTGCTCTCCTCCAGCCCCACCAGGTCTTTGGGTCTTTGAGTGGTGATACATCATGCACTGATCCAAATTTAGTTTCTGTTGAACTTTTCCACCGTGTTTGTTTCAATTATGGAATGTGTCATCTTAAAACAGACATGCCAGTGTCTGTTTCAAGGAAGTGTTTTGAGTGAAGCCCTGCCTGGTAGGGACCAGGGTGCCCTGAAGGAGGAATCAGGATGAGAGTGGAGGTATGAAGTAGCTTTATTCTTGAAGCAAAGGCTGCATGGATGGGAAAGGGTTAGAAATGAGAGCACATGTGTGATCCTGTCATGCTTGGAAGGCAAAGCTGAGGTATGTGAACGTGATGCAGAAGGCAAATGGAAGACTAAGAGTCAGTAAAAAATCGATATCATCTGATGTGTTTTGTATGGAGGAACAGGCAGGAAGAGCAATAAGGATTCACACTATTTTTATTCTGATGCCTAGGAATTACGTGTCTACTATTGAGCTATTAATATATTTTATAGGTCTTTGCATCAAAGTGGGATGAATTGTGTCCTGAAGAGACTTTCAACTTTCTTCATCTGCTCCTGGCCTCCAACAGATGATGTGTCAAGTCCTTTGAAGACGTTTCAGGTGCCCAAGGGTGTCTCAAATGGGACTGGGTGCCTCTGTGCTATAGAAACAACTAACTGGATCAAGCTCCTGAACTTGGTCCCAGCCAATTCCACAAGGTAGAAGGGACCATAAGTGGAATTTCTGTGTCTGCTTGGAAGAGCTGATTAGAGGGATCTGAATGTGTCAAGGCAGGGAGCCTCAAGGCAGTGAGGGCATGTAACTATTATGACAGCAGAACTGAAGGGCAGGAGGGAAGTGCCTTGGCAGTAAAACAAGGTCTCTGCACTTGTTCTGTGGTTCCTTCCTCATTTGACTTGTTTCCTGCTTCAGGCACTGGTGCTGGTGGCTCTGTGGACCATGCAGAAAACTATGTGGTTTGGGCATGCAGTTTGTGTCATCATTACAAGCTTTCTTCTTGCTAGTCCACGAAAAAGTCAAAAGAAGACAAAGTGCAGAAAACACCTTCCCTGCTTTTCAGAGAGTCATCCTGGTTATTTGGTGGTTCTGTAAAACTCTGGAGGGATGCACTGAAGTGTAAGTTATAGCTGTGATGCTTAGAGACGGATATGTTGTGCCATGGCTGTTGTTTGAAGGCTGGGAAATAGGGACTGCTGGGCAGAACAGTGGAAATTTCAGGCTTGGAGGGCACAGGAATGTGAAGCAGAGACGAGTCTGGGTAAATTTAAAGCTTGCAACACATCCTGCCCTGGCTGGGAATTGTGTTTTTCCATCACTGAGGGGCATCATGCAGAGTCAAAATTAAATATATATTTCCTCTTTGGGAACCTGCAGGTGAAGATGTCAGTACAGCTTGTGGGGCTTGCTGCTGGCACGGCTTTCTGCCTTACTTTTCCATTTTTTGGCAATTTCGGTTGAATTGCCCAAAGATAATTCAGGATGTAGCTGGCAATAATCTCACCCCACTTCAGGACTTTGATTTATGGACTCAAACCTGCCCCAGGTATGAGACATCCACGTGGGGCTGGCAATTATTACCCACGACCTACAGGATCACAAGGCTGCCTTTGGGATTGGCAGCTGGAAGCCAGACAGGTCATGTTGGTTGACACTGGATACCCCCTTCAAGGGACTTCCACACCATAAGGATGGAATTCTAAGGGCTGGATCCACAGACATAACCAGGTGTGGGACCTCCATCAGCTCTCAGCCACCCACAGGTCTTTCTGGAGTCTTTATCTGACTCACCTGCAGCCAGGGGAAGTGGCTGCTCCAGCTAAAGCTGAGAGACTCCGGCAGAAAATTCTCAGGAAGCTGCCTGGAAAGCCACAGGGATGTCTGGCACATTAGAAACACAGTGTGAAAAGGTAACCTCTACTCTGAACTGCTGTGCGTGGGGCTTGAACATCAGCTTTGAGGAATGAGGCTCCTGACCTTTCTTTCAACCACCCCATGAATTTAAAAAAAAGAAGGAAAGCTACAGCTGTAATTTAATAAAATAAAGCTCCTTTTTTCCTCCTATTTTTTTTCCTCCTAGCTAAACTGTTTTCCTTATTCATCTAAGTTTTCCCAAGCTTTTCAATGTGGCAGCTGAGAGGAGTTTTTATATTGAACCATTTCCACTGACAGTACCTTGCTTCCAGTAAAATCACAGCACATTCCCTTTGTTTTCAGACTCATAGACAATCACATTTATCTGCTAACTGCCCTTCAATAGCAGGCAGCTTCTAATGGATTTCTGTACGAGGACTGTACCCCCTACCCACTAATTGAAATTCAGTGCACAGAGTCACATCAGTGCACTGGGATGGTGGAGAATATCAATGCACACAGCCGGGGGGGCAGGAGGGGAGGAATAGGCAGGGGGAATTTTCAAATTTTCAGAGCCTAGCAGCAAATAGAATTGGGAATTCCTTGTGCATCAAAGCAGTGTGATATGGCCATGTGCTCCAAACCTTCCTCTGAGGCTCCCAAAATATTAATGAGATGGACACCTGTCCTCCAGTCACTTCAAGAGTGAGGCTGGGCTTAGGGGCTTAGACAAACTGAATGTTGGCAAGTTCCCTATTTTTCACCTTATGATTATGGGAAAAAAGGCAGCTTTCAGTCAGCAGCTTGAGCCCACTAACTCCTGTGCTGGATCTGAGGATCAGAGACTGGGATGCACAGTTTCACCTCATGGTTAGAAGCCTGGATTGATGGTCGAGAGAACTGGGCTTTGTTCCCAGCTATGTCTTCTGGATGACCACAGGCACCTCAGCTCACCTCTCTGTGCCACACTTTCCTCACCCATGAAACAGCTCGTTCTCCTTTGAAAAGTCATCTGGGATGCTGCTGAAAACCAGCCACAAGAACAGACGAGCTCATAAGAAAGATCATGGGAGATTTTTAAGACCCAACAGGGAAGCACACACTGGATGGATGGGATTTATCTCAGAGGGTAGGGACATGACTCAGCTTCCCAACAGAGGTGTCTGGTGCCATAGGTGAGGCCCTGCAGTACCTCCCAACATCCAGCTGCCACTCCAAAAGGGAATAAGTTTCCTGAAGGTCTCATGCCTTGCATATTTATGCTGCTTAGATGTTTCAGATAAGCCAGAACATCTCAGCTGGTTCTTGGCATCTCCAAGGGTTTGGTTGAGTCCCAGGTCTCCATTGACTGTAACAGGAGGTGGGATGTTCACCTCACCGGGAGACACCTGCACATAGAGAAGGATTTGTTGCTTAAACAGAGGTGTCTGTTGCCATTTGAGGTGTTCTCACATCGGGCAGGCAGATATGACAGAGATCTATGAGAGATCCATGCCTTGGAGAGCAGCAGATGGAAACCTGGGGAATTGTTGGGTGTAAAAAATAACACACGATGCTTATGTTTAGTCAGTTGAGTCCTGTCCCTGTGTCATTTTGGGCTGTCAGGGTCTCCCATACACTCCACTACCCTGGTGCCCTAGAAAACAGGTGCCTATTTTGAAACAATCTCTAAAAGCACAAACTGGGCTGTGATTGGCATGGAATCAAGTCTCTTCTCTGCTATGGGAGACCAGCCCAACCAGATTCCCTTAGTGGTTCTCCTTGAAAGCTGGCCTTTAAGAGATGGGTTCTCCCAGGTCAAGTAGCCTAGGAACTGCTTTCTGTAGTCAAATCCTCCTTCCACGAAGCTCCAGTTTAGAAGAAACTAGGTCTCTGCTCCTCTTAACTGGGAAAGCTGACCTTAGGGAGACCTTCTAGTAGGTTTTGGGGCAAATTGCTTCATCTCACTTTGCCTCAGAAGGAGATGGAAATACTTCACTCTTTCCACATCTTGTCTACTCGGAGATAAAACTCCTTGATAAGAGGAGCTACCTGGGTCACACTTTGCAGAACTTTCTTGCAAAGTCCACTCTCCTTTTACATGCAGGGCAACCTTGCTGTTACTGAAAAGGAATATTTTTTAACAGCTTAGTTTATTTTTTCCTTGGGAGAAGGGTCTGTCTCTTGCAATATTTGCAGACAGCCCTTGCTAAAAGGAGATCTGATCTCAGGCATGGTCTCCAACCAGAACTTTAATTCCAGCGGTGATAATAATAATAAACAGGGCAATAATCATGCCCAAATATAGCACTTGGCACTGTTTTTCCTGTTCAAATACCAGTTCCTGTGACTGTCATTCTTTGCACGCTTCCAAATGCTGGCATTTGGAAATGGCAGCCGCTTCCAACAACGCCTTTTGTCCCGAAGAGATTATTTCCAGTAGATTGCACTGCAAACTGCGATGCTGCACTTCATCCCTCCAAGGTAGGGATGGGGACAGCGTGTGACTCATGCCTCTCATATGATCCTGAAAAGAGAATGTGTCACTGGTCCAGGCTTCAGCTGTGCACTCTACTTTCAACTTATACCTTCCCCTTTTAGACAAAAAGATGTCCACACTCGTAGTTTCCTCTTTTGGCTTTAGAAACCATGCAAAGATCTTCTTTCCCCGTTTTTCTTCCAGTGCTTTCCTCAAACTTGCTCCATCTCTTGCACAGGAGCCAGCCTCCAAAAAGCCTGGGTGAACTGTGTTTCTCATGAAAGACTTGGATTGCTCAGGTCCCAGAAGGTATGGAGATGCTGGATGTGGGGCTGTGTTACAGAGAGTCAAAACAAGAAGTGTGGGCCCAGAGGAATACCATTATTTTCTTCCCAAATAAGTCAAAACCAGTCTGAAATATTAGCACTTCCAGAATAGCTGCCCCTCCCCTAAAACATGTCTCTGGAAAGATCTTATTTTGGTATTTCCAGTCCAAAGGAAATATTTTCAAATTCCTGAATTTAATAATGTTTCTGTTTGTTTGGGTTTGGTTTAGTTTTTTTTTTTAATTATTATTTTTGGTTGTGTTTATTTTCTGGTGGAGTATTTTTCCAAAACAATTAACCTGAACCTTTCTGAGCTGTCAGAGACCATCCGTCTTTATGTTTAAAGGTATCAGGCTCCCACCTACCCCCAGCCAGGCACTGCCCTCCCCTCTCTCACTGGATGGGCATGGACACTGAGTGAATCAAGGTCTAGGGTGTACCATGGAAAATGTTGTCCATACTGGAATGTTGCCTCACAGCTGAAGAAAAAGGTCTAAGGCACTGGAAAGCACTTTTATGAAGTCCCCGTGTAATGAAAATAGGCAGAGTAAGAGGTCAGCATGACCCAAGCAGAATGCTTCATTTCTGCTTAACAAAACAAAACAAATGGATTGAAGTGATTTTAAGCAGAAATGAAGTTGTTTGTTTTTATTTTCCCCAAGGGAAAAGAGTAAAACTGTGTGTACATGTGGGAATTCAAATTCACAGGCAAATTATATAAACCTTCAGTGATACAGAAACTGTATTTTCCATTAACCTAATGCATGGAAATGGGTAGGCAATCCTCAAGCCAATGGAGTGATGGGGTTGCTCAGACATGCTTGATTTCATGAGCATTCAAGAGAAATTAATGAAAATGAAAAAAAAAAAGTTAAAAAAGCATCTTCATCCAGCAAGAAGAGCAGATTCTCAGCTTCACTCTCAACTGGAAGGCAATGAGGAGAAATAAAACAGCATCATAAACAACAACCAGAATGGATGGGAACGTGGAGGGCTGAGGACAGCAGTGATAAGAAAGAGAAGAGTCTAAGAGGTTGAAGGAAGAAATGAGAGGGGATGGACCCAAAGGCAAACTAATTTCTCTCCCTAAACTAGTTTCAGTAGGATTTACCAGACAGATGAAGAGGGGTGGACAGTGCTGCGGATACCTTCATCTCTTCTGCCCCACCGTGCTGTGACTGGTGTAGCTCACACTGACAGCACAGTAGGATCACACAAACCCTGCTCTGGGCTGGATGGAGATGACTGGTCTCCTCCCAGGACTCACAGACATGAATTCCATTTGGTGTTATTACACTGGAATGCCCTGACCTTGCTGTGAGGCAAAAGGAATCCTGGAATGGTTTGGTTGGAAGGGACCTTAAAGATCATCTCATTCCAACCGCCCTGCCATGGGTAGGGACACCTTCCACTAGAGTGGTTGTTCCAAGTCCCATCCAACCTGACCTTGAATACTTCCAGGGATGGGACACCCACAGCTTCTCTGGGCAATCCGTGCCAGGGCCTCACCATCCTCACAGACAAGAATTTCTTTCTAATGCCTGATCTAAACCTGCCCTCTGTCAGTTCATCAGCTGCATCAATGCACTTGTGACTGCCAGGATTTATTGTCTCCCTTATCAACCTGAGCATTTTTAGTGCCTAAAATCACCGGACAAGTCCTGGGCACGATGCTGTGATCACAGTTACATCACTCAGACCAGTGAAATCAATTGTTTATTTTTTGTTGTTGTAACTGATATCCTGGATGACACATGGAATAGGTCAGGCTTCAACATGTCTTTACACATCAGCATAAAAGACAAACTGTCAGTGTGAGCTCTCTGACCCTTTTGGAGTGCTGGTTTTTAAATAGGCACAGCTTTGTAAGACAGAAAGGAGCACCATGATAACCTAATCTGGCCTTCACACCTATGAGAAGCCAAGTGATTTCACCCCGTGGTTTCAGTCCTGTAGCAAGGCCTTCAGATCAGCATCCCTTGACCTTGCAGTTGAAACTATGCCCTAGAAGAGGAAAGTTCTCTCTTTCCTGGCATGGAGGGACCAGAGAAGGGATTTGAAGGTATTTTCTGGCCCCTAAACTCTTGTGTTCCCCTTTCTAAAGGTAGGAGGCATTCTGGACAATAAAAACTGCTTTGAAAAAGGAAGTAAAGAGACAGAGGTTTTCTTTTCCTTCTCTCACAGTCCCACTGCATCCATGTGGTTCATATCCCATCCCAAGACAAGGTATCTCCATTGAAAAGCCGATGCCGACCACACATGCTGGTTTTGCTCACATTGGGAAGGCTATTTCCTTACATGCTGTCCTTGGTGAGGGAGGCCAAGGAATGATGGGGAGGCAAGGGGATGTTGAACCTGCCTTCCAAAATCTGTGGAGCTGTGGGAATCCAGCAGGCCAGTGCTTGAAACCCAGCTGTCCAGCTCCTGGCCTGTGTTTCCTTCCAGCTGTCCAGAGCTCCCAGTAAACAGTTGACCCTCCTGTAATCCCAGGAAACCACACACTTCCAGGAAACAATGTGAGAAACAGGGGGCACAACAGTTAGTTGACTTGTCTCCCTTAGACAACAATGTTTAGGCAACTAAATCACACTCCAGGTGTTTACTGTTCAGAGTCACCTCTGAGCCAACCACTGACAGTTTCCTTCTTAATCCCTGGAAAACACCCTGAAAGTGTGATTCATTTGCCCTATTTAGATTAAATAACCCGCAGTCTGGACACGGTTGTTTCTCTGCATTGACAGTGGAAACAACTAGCTCAGATGTTGATAGAGCCATCTGTGAGCCAGTGAGTGCCATCCCTACACCTTAAATCAAGATGGATATTTTCCTACAAAGTGGTCCTGCTCAATCAGGACAGTAGAGCTGAGTCACCACCAGGCTGATGAGATGGTCCCAATGATCCCCCTCAGGCTCCAACCTTTGTGTGTGTGAATAATCACTGCTGGGTGGCAAAGTCACAGTTTTAATGAGACTCAGAGCAGTTTGCTCTCCCAGATCTCAAAGGCCAGCTGTCGTCCTGCATCACATCCACCCTGAGTTGAAGTTACACTCAGTGGTTGCAGAGTTGAGTGACACAGAGCAATGGTGGCAAGATCTCTCCTCATTTGTCCCCTGTTCTGTCAGAGTTTTACTGTGCATATTTATACAGGGAGGGGGGAAACCTCAAATTCTAAGATTTTTAAATCTTTTTTGTGTGTGTGTGTGTGTGTTTATATGTGGTTACCTTACTCCTGTTATCAGGTTTTCTATGTTAGGAAATTCCTTCAAAAAGCCTCTTCTTGCCTTATCTGTGCTGTGGGATGTTTGATGGTACTCACTGTGTCCATAATCATCATCAATACAGGTTCCAGCAAAGGCTGATGGATTTATCTTCCTTTTGCATCATATCCTGGATCTGACAGTGCCTGATGTTATACATTTTAGTGTAAGGTCAAACAAAAACCTGTCATCTCCTTTCCTCACTTATCCCTTTCTTTCCCCTTTCCCCGGACACTTCAGATGGGTTCAGGTCCATGCTTTGGCACAAGTGTGACTGTGCAAGCAGATCACCTGCCTTGCCTTTCATTCCCGCAGTAAAATGACAACATTTTAAATTATCCCAGGTCAAAACTTGTTTATCACCAGTGCAGGCATGTTTCCAGTTACCACAAGCTACGATTCCCACATATTTTATTGTATTTCCATTGTTTTTTCCACAACAATCTTATGAAGTGGGGATTGTTATTGCTCTGCATGAGAAGCCAGTGTCAGGAGTAACAAAACCTAGAAGCTCAAGGAGTACTCAGGTGAATTGCTTTCCTGGATTTTAGTGAGGAAACCTGGAAGCTCTTTGCAGTGGCTGGAAGTGCTGGATGACTGATTTGTCGAGACTCAAAAGAAAAAAATCTCTGTTAGAGCAAGATGGGTAGTGGTTACAATGACAGGAGAGAAGACAATGATAGGAAAAAAGATATTAAAAGTTGCAGGAAAGAGAAACAAGATTTTTTTTTCTGCTGCTTTTATTTTCCAGTCTGCTAAAGCTCCACTTTAAATTAAATTTAACCTTTACTTTCAGAGACAGCTGAGGAAATATATTTTCAGTTGAAAAACAGGCGGTTGCTCTCCGAGACAGACTTCCCCTTTGGGGCTGCCAAATCTCAATGCAGCTCCCAGCACTGTCCTCACTTAACCTCTCCCAGAGCCAAAAAATATCCAAATAACTGGCTGCTCATGCCCTGGCCATTAACATCACTCGCACCGATCAGACAAATTAATTCCAGTGAATTTAAATGAAGCTCTCCTGCGGCTGTCACAGAGCCAGCTCAGTTTTCCAGTTTACTGGAAAGAAAGTGGAAAAGGTAAATAATTCACATCAGAAGTCCTCTCCAAGCGTGTGAGCTGTCCTGGTAGTCCTCTGCAGTAAAGAGGTGGAGGTCCCACAAGCAGGGGGGACCTTGTTGTTCCCATCATGCTGACCTTGCCTGTGCTGAAAGGACCTAAGACACCCCTGGATTTCAGAATCACTAAAGTTGAAAAAGACCTCTAAGATCATTGAGTCAAACCATTAACCCAGCACCACCTTGTTCACCCCTAAACCATGTCCCCAAATGCCACATCTACATGTCTTTTGAACACTTCCAAGCACTTCCTCAGTGTTTTAGCCAAGTGCTGTTGAATTAGCACAGCAGAAGGAGCAACATATTTACACCTGATGTAAATTTGGCTCCTTCTGGAGAAGAGCAGGCCAGGCTTTTCCAGAGCATTTTAACAGAAATCCTAAATATCTCTTGGGGCACAGGACCTTATAAAAGCAAATATCCCAGGTGCTTCATGCCAATTGATGGGGCAAGGGTCTGTCTTACAGTGGGGGACCTGGTGTCTGGTGGTTTGGTCTGAAAGGCAGACAGCTTGGCATCTTGTCCCCACACTGGGACCCCAGCATCAGGGATATGCAGGTTCATCCTTAAAAAGGGATAAGAGGATGACTTTCCTTGAAAGCACTTTGCAACCTGCTGAGGAACAGGGCTGTGCACAACCTAATGTTAGCCTTATCATTGCAATTATCAATGTTATTACATGTGAGATCACAATTTCAGCTCTTCAGAAAATTGCTTTTCAGCACTTGGCATCTCTTTGATACATACAAGTGCTAAAACCTAATTTTTTTTTGTACCTACATGTTGTGCAAGGAGTGGGAAGATGAATGTAGGAATCCCCTAAAGGCTTATAGGCAAGTGTTAGGGCAAATCCCAGTTAGAATCTGCTTGGTATAAATAAGAAATCTCCTGAAAAACACAGAGAGGTACATGGAGACACACAGAGATAGATAGATAGATAGATAGATAGATAGATAGATAGATAGACAAGGGATAGATAGATAGATGAGGGATAGATAGGTATTTATACACACACACTCTACATATGCATATATATATATAAATATATGTGATAGTGGTTAAATACATATATGTGATTTTTTGATCAATCTGTAAGATGAGAATAAAATTTTAAGCCCTGATGCAGCAGATTTTGCTTCAATGCACTGGATTACTAAAGAAACTCATGTTTTCTAAAAGTGCTTCCTGCAGACTGATGTCTGGTGTGACCCAAGAAAGCACCATCCAGCATATCTCATTGAGGGCCTTTTTAAGGAAGAGGAGGCACTGAACTGAGACTTAAAATGAGGACCTACCACAGAGAACTGATATTTATCAGTTCTGCATCTTTAAGCAGATGCTGCAATATTGACAACTTCCTCAGCAGAGCGTAGACAGCAAAGTATAGTAGTCTTAGAGGCCCTAAAAGCAAAGACCTATTCCAGACATAATAAAACGGGAGAGATAAGATATACCCAACACAGATAAGGTGGGAGAACACTTGAGGTCTTTGGCACTGCTCTGGCAAAAAATCCACGTGCAGCTTGGGTTTGGGATCCTTCACAAGGACTGTGATTATCACAGTGGCTGAGGAAAACAGGCACTGTTGTTACCAAGGGTATGTGGAGGGTATGTGGAGACTGGCTCATCCAACACCTCACCTCAAGTTGTGATTCCAGTGGCCAAGCCCACCACACTTCTCCCTCAGTTTTGCTTGGTTTACTGCCTGCTCAGAGGTCACCACCTGCCCCTAGGACAGAAACCCTGGCAGGGTTGAGCAAGTTGCTGCCCCAGTCCAGCATCTCAGTGAAATGAAGCTGTGAAATGGCACAGTGCCACCCGCAACAGATGGGCACAAACATGTTATCACCCCTAATGCAGGTCCATCTCCCTTCCAGGGGAGCTCTATGAGAGTGTCAAGCTTTGTCTGGGATGTCACCTTCTGTCCACCCATCTGCTGGTCCAGCATTGACTGAGTTACTCCAGCTCAGAATAAACTGAGCTGTGTTTTGTCCTCCAGAGAGCCAATATTTGCACCCATAGCACTGTGGAAGAAGTTAAGGGTCCAAGAAGATGCTCTTCAAGGCTGAAGGTAGCCTTTTCCCCCCAGCTCTGCTCTGATTCAATTTCCTAGGGTCTTCCCCATCCTTTCTGACTCATTGGTGTCACCACCTACAGCTGGGGGCCACCCTGGTTTACAGTTTCTTGGAGAAAAGAACCAACATGGGACATCATTCCCCGTGTTCTCCCAGGTGCTCTATGCCCTGGGTAAGCCACAAGACCTTAGGGCCAAGGACATGTCCTATTCACCAGGTCAGGGAGTTCTGTGACAGCTTCAGGGAGTCCTGTGACAGCTTCTCAGCAAGCTCAGGGAGTGGGGAAATTACCCCTGGCATGCACCAGCTTTTAAAAGGATGCTGTAGAAACTTAAATTGGGGATGGGATTATGAAGTGACTATGGAGTAGAATCTGGAAGTGCTTTGTAGCCTGTGTTTCTGGAGACACTGAATTTAAGGGTTTAACTGAGCCAAGGTAAGGGCTGAGTGGGTGTAAATCAGGAAAACTGAATGTTTGGGAATGCTTAACGGGTTAAATTTGCCCCGCAGGAACTGGTGGTTACTGGATGTCTTTGATTCTCTTTCCCGGCTGCTTTCATAAAAGGTTTGTTGCTGTCTCGGTCTGGCCCAGCCCGACTGTCTGCAGCAAAGTCAACAATCCCAAGTGCGCTCCAGAGGGAGGAGGGACGGACTCTGCAATACCTGCCCTGGGCTACACGGGATGAATCCCTCTCCTGCCTTTGCACTCCAACTCTGGACTCTGGCAAGGAACCTGGAGTGGCTGTCACAGAGCTGTGCTAAAGTCCCCTGACCGGGTCAGGCTGCAATGATACATTTTTTAATGAATGAGGGTGCTATGAATGATCTCACAGTGTTTTGTTAATTTATTCCCCTTCTTGCAGGCTGATAACACACACACAAAAAAAGGATGAATTGTGTATTGTTGCCTAATTCTGAATAAAACCGCTGCGAGTTTCACAAGATGTGCATAACATAGTCAGAGTCAAGGGGTTCTTTCTAGCAGATGCCTGAAGCCAAAAGCAGAAAAAATTTGTTTAGCAGGGTCTGATTTATGCTCTGGTTTGACAAATATTCGTATGGGTGTGAGAATGCCTCTGAAGAAGCGCCATGGAGCATTGCATCCCCTGTCATCTTCCTCGCTGCCTGCTCCCTCACAAATTAGATTTGGTAATTCAAGTGGTTTCAGCTTCAGGCTGATTTTTCTTGCTTCAGTTAAATCTCAGGTTTCAAGTTGATGATGTTTCACACATGGCAGATTGGCACCTGTTATCTAAGGGTCCAGTAAGTCTGACTGTGATTGAGTTTGGCCCGAGCTACACACTGAAATAAATCAACATGATGGATCGGAAGGATTGTTGCTGAGCTGTTTTACACCAGGACAGTTTTACTCCCAGCAGGATTAATAACAGGCAATTTTCTAATGAGCCCATAAAATTCTGCCCTGCTGCAATTCGAGATCTTTGCCCTTTGCTTCATTTAAAACCTACAGCACAGTTCTGTGGCTCCAAATGCCAAGGGTGACAGAAGACAATCTCGGTTTAATTTCCCAATGTGCAAGCAGAAATCATGCAGAAGGTGGATGTCCAGCACAAGCATCCGAGGACATGGGAAGAGGGGAAGGCAAAGGAAATGTGTGCTTATACAGCAATAAAAAGAAAGTAATGCAAAGACAAAACATTTCATGCACATGTAAGTCATCTTTGCTGCCTCAAGTAATATCCAAAAGGATGTCAAATATTTCCAAGTATTTTCTGTAGTGCTACCTTTTTTTTTTTTTTGCCTGGGACAATGAGTATTGGAAACATTATTTCATTATGTTTTGAAATAACGTGGAACAAGGCAGCACTCTCAATCTCTCACACTTTCATATATTCCTGTGTAGAGGTGTTGTCCAACCTTAGTGATTTTGTGATTCTCTAACAGCACCAGTAGTGGCTGAAAATGTTTCCCTGAGAGAAACACCTCAAACTTGGGTAGCAGGTGGAGATAAAAGGAAAGCAAAACTTGCCCCACGGCTTGTTTTCCTCTTGTGACTAATGCCGTGCCTGTTAAGAGACTGTTTTCCTGTAGAGCTGGGGAATGACTTAAAGCCAAATGTTGTCTTTGCAAGAACAAGTTCCCTTGTTTGTGTAGGTAAATAATAATGTTGTCAGGGTTTTATCCAATGTTTCCAGCCCTTGATCTCAGAGACCTTTACAAAGCAAGGGGAGGCCATGATGAAGAACAAGATCCTCATTTTGCAGATGGGTATACAGAGGCATACAGAAGTAAAATGTCTGCTGAAGTTCACTCTGAAGGTCCCCTGCAGCTGGTGAAACCTCAGTCTTGCTCTGGCTGTGTTGCTTCTAACAAGACCTATTTTTTCAGAGTGCCTGAAAAGAGGGAGTTATCCAAATACCCCTGATCTGACTGAATCACTTGAATATCACTTGCAGCCTAAATATCTGAATTTACTTATGTGAGAAGAAATTTTATGCTTAGTCTAGGAGCACAGACTCAATGAAAGACATAGACTCATTTGAAAGTCTCATCCTAAAGCCATTTAGTGACAAACACATTTTACCAGAAATGTTTAATGAAGTCTTTCAGATGGACAATTGCCCTGAGCATGTGACAGCTCACACAGAGTTGTTTTTGGAAATGAATACAAGCAACGAGCCAAGACTGACAGTCTGCAAGAGGAAAGGCCAGGAGTGGGTTACTGGGGCACCCAGTGCTAGAGCTGGAGCACAAAGCGGATCTGTGAATAACATCTCAGGACTTGCAGGGGGATGCATGGACACAGCCTCTCTTTTTAGCCCCTACTCTGCATGTCCTGCCAGGGAGAACCAAGACAGAGTCCTCCCAAAAGGGCCTCCAAGCACAAAAACCTTCACAGAAGCCATTGCCACCTATTTTTTTCTCTATTTGTTTGTATTACAACATGGCCCAAATTTCCTGAGCAATACTAGCTCTGTTTGAGTTTGTCTCCAGGCACAGTTACCAATCCCCTTTGTGTTTTGGGATATGAAATGTTTAAAATAGGTAAAATAGAGCATCCCTGGCTTTGAAAATCTAACTTTCTCAAATGCATCTGTTGAATGCAGGAGATAAGGAAACAAGACCAAAAAAGAAGGTAGAAATAAGCAGCAGGAGTGCAGTCAACATATGCCTTGTGCATTTTCCCCTGTTGATATTTTCTCCTATGCCTGCTGAAACAGCATTTTTCTTCAGTCAGCATATAAACAAGAGAATAGAGAGGCTGATGACCTTGGCCAAATAAGCCCATTCCACTCTCCTGGAACTCCTTGGACGAAGCAGAAAATCTTTGTCGGTCTTAGGGCACAAAGCCCAAACAGCCCTCCTGGAGTGCCCAGCTATTGGGAAAAGGCTTTCCAAGCATGCAGACCTAAGACCTCTGAGTTCCTCAAGAAGGGGAGTCAAGCCAAAATTTCAACAGAGGCTGCCATCCTCAGCTGCCAAAGCCACAGTAAAGATTGTATCTCAATACAAAAGAAGAAAAAAACAAGAGAAAGAGAAAAGGGTATTTCAAGTCAAAGGAAGGTCTTAAAGGAGAAGTTGCTTCTAACTTCACCCTGAAGTGAAAGGTACCAGCTTGCAGAACTGAGACTCCTTGGTCCTTTGCCATCGAGGGTTGAAAGCAGCTTGTTTTCTCTGAATTCAAATGCTAAGTAGACCCAGACTTGCTCTTCAATACTTGCACATGAAGACACTATGAGCATAACTGAAGAAGTCAAGGTCAGTCGTTCAACTCCAGAAAATGCTGAGCTGGAAAAACCAAAACACACCCCAAAACAACAACAGCAACAACAACAATGTCTTCTCAGTAGCTTTGGGCTGGCAGAGGGGAAATGAGGAGCACTTTGCCATGCTGACTCACAGGGTACAGACTGCATGTCGTTGACTTTGCTCTCTGTTTGCAGGGATTTCCCTTCTACCAGCAAAGGGGGAGCTGGGCCTTGGCAAAAAGGAGAAACTGATATTTTGTTCACAAGTCGGTGGCAAAGACAGGCTTGACAATGAGCTATTTTCTTCTTGCATTGAGTAGGGAGCTTCAGTCACAGAGAGAAAACAATATCCTCTGAAAAACTCTCTGTTTCCTCTGCTGGCAGAGGCTATCAAGGGTCAGGCTGGTTGGGAAACATCTGGACAGAATTATTTGCAGCTCCAAAATCTCAGATCAAGTGTTCCTAGACCGTGGTGACCACAAGATGCTGGAGAATGAAAAGGGATGTGGATTTATTATAACCTCTGTGTGACATAAGGTCTTGCCATATACCACTAAATTCCCAGAGGTTTTCAAAGTGACTGGCATGGATTCTCATGCCCTGGAGCAGAGGAAAAACCTGCTGGACCAGTGTCAGTCAGCAGGGACACAAGAAATGATAGGGATCTTTCTATTTTGGGGGTCAGAAAAGTTATTTCAGGAGACAGGCTGCCTGTGTAAGCTCCTGGAAAAACTGATATGAGCACACAAGGAGGGAAGCTGCTCTGCACCGTCTTGGCCCTCCATGGGGTCAAGAAGCCAAGTGGCCCCCAACATAGTTTCATTGGGTTATTCATCACCCAAAGGATGGGTATGAAGTGATGCCTGCTCAGGGACCCTTTCCATGGATATATCATCAGGACTATGCGCTAGCCAAACCTTCTTCCCTCATAAAACTGCTTAATTGATGACATGTTATTAGTGGAGTCTGTTTAGGCCTCCTTATGTTTCTGTGAAGCTGGTCAGACAGACAGGGCTTCACATTCCCAGTAGGAGGCAAATTCCCACTCCCTCCCTGGCTCCTTTTGGAGGAACGAATATATCTGTGAACGTATAAACTGTAGTTCATGACACATTTGCTCAGGCTCCAGGGTTGATGTGTTTGGTAGCCTCTTGAACTTGCTCCTTCACCAAGAGGGCACATTGGATGTGTCAGGATTGGGAGGAGCTTTCACATGCTCCGATCCCTCCAGGCTCCATGAAAGCAGGGCTGCATTCAGTCAGAGCCAATTTATGGGACACCTTGTCAAAAGGCAGACAGCAGAGAGCACCCACAGGCTGTTTCCAGTGAGGCTTTGGAAGAGCTGAGATCTTGAGAGAAGTGGGCAGACTTTTTATAGTCTGAGAGAGAATCAGCAGGCTGGAAGTATTGAGTAAAGAAATCTTTTGGAGCAGATCCCAAGAGCAAAGCTCTATGGCTCCATAATGATCTCAAATGGGAGCCACCTGGGGTCTCTAACTGGTGTTCATGGCCCAGCAAAAGCTGCCCAAAATCAAAATGCAGTCAAGTCTCATTACCCCAGTGGAGAGACAGTGGAGTGCCTTGATATCTCATGGATGCATGAATGGCTCGCTCTGATGAATTGGTGGACAGCTGGTAGATCCACTTTGCTGTAGAGTCCTGGTCCATGCCAAGGGGCAGAGAAGGTCGGCGATGTGTCACCTCCTGGTGTTCATGCTCTTGGGGTCCAGCTGGAGCTCTATGGAGGTGTGTGCTTATGCCCCCATCTAGTGGCTGTCCCCAAGGCTGCAGCATGTCCCCTCCTCTTCCTCAGGTGCCATTCAGATCTGTGAGGAGTACTTTGACTCCGTTGTTGATGTTTTTGGGTCCTACCTGGCTTGGGACTGTGTCCTTTTGCAACTAGGCTTTATGGAACATTCCAAAATTTCCACGTGGGAAATTACTCGTACACAAAATTCCTGGGAGACAAAGAATCAAATTCTGAAAACAGTCATGAAAGTGCAACAGGACTTGGTCTCTTACTCCTTTCCAGATTCCCAACACATGACCTGGCACTGAGGAATGTGTCCTTGCATGGAGTCCATCACCTCAGCTAAAGCCGCAAAGAGGGGGAAAGAATATTCTCGTGATGATAAATCAGGTTTTCCCTCACCCTCATGCTTAGGACTTGCTTTTGTGCAAACAAAATTTGTTTTGCAATGTGATTACCTAAAAAAAAAAAAAGTCATAGAATCATAAAATAGTTCGGGTTGGAAGGAACCTTAGAGACCATCTAGTTCCAACCCTCTTGCCATGGTCAGGTTGCTCCAAGCCTCATCTGGCCTGACCTTGAACACTTCCAGGGATGGGGCAACCACAGTTTCTCTGGGCAACATGTTCCTGTGCATCACCACACTCACAGTAAATAATTTCTTCCAAATATCCAATCTAAATCTCTCCTCTTTTAATTTAAAATTACTTCCCTCTGTCATATCTCTGCCTATGTAAAAAGATGCTTTCCCTGTTTTTATCAAACTCTTTTAAAATCCCCTAAAACCACCACCAGCAACAAAACAATGGGCAGTGGGTTCAGATGTGAGCTGCTTCCCCAGGCACAGGATGAGCTTTCAGACACTGTCTGAAGTGAAGGTGGAAGCTTTGTGTGAACATTTGGCTGCTCTGTCAAAGGCTGGGAAATGAGATGATGTGATTTTAGTGCTGAATGTAACTGGGATCTCCCAGTGAGCCTGAGACCCTCCAGCAGTCACCTGCCTTTTACACAAGCTGTGTCACATATCAGCTTCAGTGGTGACATCAAGGGCTCTCTGTTTTCTCTAGGCACCTTTACAGCTCCTGTTACAACATTATCTCAACTCTTTACAAGCTTTATTGTATCTCCCCCAACTCTTCAGGCAGATATTCAGAGTTATTTCCGTTCAGCCGCTGGGAAAATTGAAGTGCACTGAGAGATGTACTGAAGATCCCAGAGGAAATAACCAACAAAGAAAGTAGGGAATTGAACTTAGATCTCTGCTTGCCACTGAGCTGCCTTATCTGAAACAAATCCTAAACAAAAGCCATAGTACTCCTATAGCAAGAGCAAGTTCCTAAAGATCTTAAAATTGTGAATAGATGTTCTTTAGGTACATCCTTAGGGCTTTCTGGTTGATTTTGCATAGCATGCTTTGGCTGTTCTTGCAGGTATACAATGATTTTTGACAGAAAAAAACATTATCTTTTAGCTATGCCTGCTTGAGTTAGCAAGTGTAATCCCTTGGGAACAAAGGCCACTTGTCAGGACACACGGATATGGGACTGACAGCTCTGTCAGTCAACCGTGGTGGCACAGCCAAGGCTCAGGAGCTGGGGGTGGGGTTGATGTTCCTCCTGGATTTTGGTCTAACAGCTGTGGTAAAGCAAGGTTTGATTGGTGATCATTTCTGTTTTCTCAAAGTGTTGCTTTTAGCTCCCTGATGTTTTCCTTTGGGCTAGTTTGAAGAAGTCTGCTGGGCTCTCCAGGAGTTTCTCCAATATCTCCTCTTCTTTCTCTGTGTAGAAGTTGGTGGAATTACCAAGATCAAGGCCAGGCTGTTTAGGGCCCTGAACAACACGATATAGTGGATGATATCCTTCCCCATGGCAGGGGGTTGGAACTAGTTGATCCTTAAAGTGGGTTCCAACCCTAACCATTCTATGATTCTATGATTCTCTGTGTTGAGATTGGTCCATGCCTGGCACACATCACAGCATTGTACAGGAGTAGTCAAGGTATGGAGGGCCAAAGGGCTGAGTAGCCCATCCTTTCCCCATTAATATCAGGGCTGGAGATCCAGTGATCACTTCTTCACCACCAGATTCACCTCTTTCAGGCCACTCATGATCATCTTGGCATTTTATTCCACTTGCAACACCCCATTTCTAGCTGAAATACTTAATTTCTTGACATGTAGGGTCCTATTTCGCTTCCCCGTGTCTCTTCCAGTTTTGCTTGTCTTTTTTGGAGAACAAAAATTGTGCTTCATATTCCATTTTGGCGAAGGGCCTGGATGTCTGTGGTGCTCTGACCTTTCTGACACTACATTCTGATTTTCACTCCCATTCTTCCAGTGTCCTTTTTCACTGCCCACCTGAGGTGTCCTTAGACTGTTCCCTCATCTCTTGTGGCAAAATGGAGAGGTGGGTAGTTTCTGGTATACAATCTTCTCAGGCCTTTTTCTCCCTGAAATTACAGCAGCACTGGCTAAAGTCTTCCAGAATTAAGTCATCCAGTCAACACCTTCCTGGAGGCATGGTGGGGAACAGGATGATCCTGTGAATTGGTTTCATTGTCCTCTCAGCCAGAGGCCACAACTGTGGAGCTGTGTTGGCAAAAACTGCCCATTTCAAGGACTAATAAACAAACCCTCTTGGATGCAGTATGGGCTGGAAGAGAGAGGAAGAAAGTTTTCAAGTCCTGCAGCGATCCCAGATTTGGTAAACCCACTCTTTTCCTTTCCTCTTCTTCCCTCACCTCCCAAGGGTACAGCTCCAGTATTTATGAATGCAAATGCTTCTGGGGTCATGAGCAGGTCAGAAAAGGCTGTGCAAGCAGGATAACATGTTCTCTGTTCCACCCAGGCACATACTGCCACACAAAAATTGCTGCCTGTGCCCCTTAGGTGCTCTGTGGTCACCCTCCCTCCCACTCCGACTTGTGCCCCGCCCTGTCCTGTGGAGAGTTTGGCTTTCTGAAATCATGGAGGCTGAAATGATCAATATCAGCCTGATCTGCAGAGCAGCTGTGTTTCTAAAAATGGATGGGATTATATAATTTTTTTTGAGGGGGAGGGAAGTAAAGGATGGAAAATCACCATCAAAAGCTAAGGTTGTGCTCGTCAGCTGCAGGTCACCGCTAAGGCAGGGAGGTTTCTCAGGAAATACAGGAACTGGAGCCCTCTGTGGCAACATGCACTTAGTGCCAACATCTTTTGTAAGAGCAAACATGATCCTCGGCTTCCCAAGGCACAGTGACTCGTGCAGACTGTGAGCCAAGCTGCATTCTTGCTTTGGCTCCTCGTTCACCTGCCTAAAAGCCTCTTGAAGTCACTGGGGATCATTTTGACCCTTATTCCCTGCCTTTGCCAATTGAGTGTAGAGAAGCAAGGTCTGCTCCTTGGCAGTGAGCAGCCTGAGCCTCCTGTTTCCATCCCTCTTGATCTCCACAGCAGTCCCAGTGATTAAATCAGGTTCCTGTGCTGTGTGAATGGTGCTGTGAACTCCAGGAGACATGTTGGCTTGGTTTTCATTGGAGTATGAACCCAGGGAAAGCCCTCTAGATCCATGCCAGCATCCCTGCATTCACAACACAGCCCAAGCACATCCCTGCATCCCTCCGTGTTTCTGCCAGCCTGGGGGACATTGGATCTTATCAACTAATTGGTCCTCATGACAGTCCTGTGCTGCATCTGTTCCAGGTCAGGGGGAGGGGAGAGCTGATTTCCATTATTGCCTGGGGAGATGATGGGGAGCACAGATCCACCCCGCCCAGCTAGCAGGAGTCCAACCCTCCCCTGTCTGCCCGTGGTGCCTTCAGAGGTCCCCTGGTGCTCATAACAAGGTCATTTATGAACTCTCGTTATGCTCAGCCCCTGCACAGGAAACACAGGCAGACTCTGAGCATGATCACAGTGCATTTATACATTAGTTACTCTTTTAACCTTGGTCAGCAGCAGCCTCCTGATCTGTAAGTCCTGATCCTATTTATATACCGGCTGTCAATGCTAAGCAGCGTTGTGCTGACCCAGCTGCCCTCCTTACTGCAGATAATGATGAGATAATCTAACTTATCATCTTGCTTCCTTTTTGTAAGACTAAGAAACATATTTAAACTCTGACAGCTGGAAGGGTAGGGGTAGTTGTCACCTTCATTGGTGCTTTAAGAACCAGCTTGTAGGTAACCCATGAAATGCAAATGCAGCTTGTAGACAACCTAAGAAATCCAAATCCTTCCTTCCCTGTTTGTTTTCTGCTGAGCAAGAGCTGGCATGGGTCACTCTGTTCTGTGAATGGAGGAGGCCACATTCAGTGGAGAAAACAGATGACTCTTGAGATTGTAAAGTCACTTCTGGACCAAATTCAACTCTTGATGTCAGTGGAAAAGCATTTCTAGCCTGGCCTGCACATGACAGTGCCCTGCACTGAAGTGATCCACGTGTAAATGAGCCTAAAATTGAATTGGTTGCTTACAAAAAGGTGATAGGGAAATAATATGGAAAACCTTGTGGAATTGATTGAAATCATCCTCTTCAGAGGTAAGGCTAGCAGGAGAAAGTCACCCTCTGAAACAAGTAGTTGCTCCTATATGTTTGCTACATTCATCTTTGTCCTTCCTTCCCCATCAAAGCATTGACCAATCCTTGAACTGCTGCTCATCCTGTCCATGGAGAAGAAAGATATTTTGGGGGAGAAGAAGCTGAAGGCCTAGTCCTGGTGTGTGAGGAGGCCAAATTGCAGTTCCCCAAGCATCAGTCATCTGTCAGCTTCCGACACTTTACCACCACAGCTTGAAAGTTCACTTATCTGATGGAAAACATCAGAACGTAATCCACAGTCGGGCAGGCACAGATTAACTTTACTAAGAGCACTCATGGCTTTTACAAAGAAAAGGGCAGCCAAATGCAATTCAGTGGATGTATTTGTACTAAAACCCATGTGCCTGCAACTGTCTGGGTTAGAACAGGCACAGGCTGACTGCAATATCCCCTCCAAATGAGGTCATTTGAAACAGTACAACAACATTGCTAATGCTGCTGCATCATGCTGGGCTGTCAGACGGATCCCAGGGCTTTAATGCGGTGCTATATATATATATTTATACAGTTGCCTACACTTATTTAATTAGGAGATGCAAATGCTAGTGAGAGACAAAGCAGAAAATGCCAACACAGGCAGATCATGCTTCCGTTCACATGGAGGCTCTCATTGCTGACGAGATATGGCTCCATCAGCGGTTTCTTTCGGGGCCGTATCTGGCTCTGTTAAATCCTATTGATTAACAGTAAATTGTCTGGAGTGATGTCATTTTCCAGGGGAGGCAGAGGGGTAAGGGTGGAGGGTTGGGGTTGCACCTAAGCTGCCAGCTCTGCGGGGGGCTGTCCTCATAGAATCATGGAATCACCAAATAATTAAGTTTGGAAAAGACCTCTAAGATCATTGAGTCCAACCATTAACCCAACACTGCCAGGTCCACCCTAAGCTGTGTCCCCAGGTGCCACATCTACACGTCTTTTAAATCCTTCCAGGGGTGGTGACTCCACCACTTCCCTGGGAAAATTGTTCCAGTGCCTGACAAGCCTTTTGGTGAAGAAATTTTCCCTAATGTCCAATATAAATCCCCCTGCCACATCTTGAAGCTGTTTCTTCTTGATCTATCGCTTGTTCCCTGGGAGAAAAGACTGACTCCCATCTATCTACAGCCTCCTTTCAGGTACTTGTACCAGGAGTGATAAGGTCCCTCCTGAACCTCCTTTTCTCCAGACTAAACAACCTCAATTTCCTCAGTCACTCCTCAAGGCTTGAGATATCATTGCCTGGACTGGAAAAGCTCATGATCTCAAAAAGAGATTGGGAAAGGTTGGAAAGGCTGCCTGGAGATAGGACAACGTGTGTGTCACTGTCCCTCCTTGGTCTGGTTCAAAATTTCCTGGTGCTGCAGCTGTGGGTGGATAGGGGCATGATGGGGATGAAGGGCATCAAGGGGATGAATATGCTGTCCTTTCCAAAGCAGAGAGTGGATGTGTAGGATGGGGCTGCAAGAAGCAGCCTGGATGAAATGTTCAGGGCAGCTGACCCTGACCTTAGAATCATAGAACTGTAGAACTGTAGAACGGTTTGTTTAGAGAGAACCTTAAAGATGATTCAGTTCTAACCCCTTGCCATGGGCAGGAACACCTTCCACTGGACCTGTCTTCTCTTGGCTGGATGTGTGCAGTCACATGCAGCGTGTAGTGCTAGAAAATGCCCAAGATTTGGATAGGGAGCGGTTCATATTCTTGCCGTTTGGGAAAGAGAGGAAGAACTCAGCTACAACAGCTTGGCAGGACATCCAGACACCATTACACATCATGTCCCTCTCTACACCAGGTTGTTTCTGTCACAGTCTGTACTGGAGGCATCACTCTCCTCTGGTGTGGACAGATCCAGGTGCAGTGCCCAGATGTGCAACAGTGACTTAGTGGACAAGATGGATGTTGAGGTAAGACAACCTGATTAAGCTTTAAGACATTCCCAGTGCTCCCATTTACCACAGTTTTCTACAGAAAACTGCCCTCATGCCTTTAGGAGCAGAGTGACCGAGGGATGGGACCAGCTGCAAGGCTGTGTACATACTTCAGACTATGGAAGGGGGCTTGGGACTAGATCTTTAAAGTCCTTTCAAAACCAAACCATTCTGTGATTCTATGAATTTCACTATAGGAATAAAAAAAAAAAAAGCCAACAAAACCTCCCAAAAACCAACATGGAAACAAACTGAAAGCTCAACTGAGTTTACTTTCATCCTGAACAAAAAATAAACCCATTTCCTATCACCATCCTTATTTGGGTCTAAAGCAGGATCTGGGGTGAGACCTTCAAATTAAAAATATCATCCCTCTGTCCCTTGATCTTGAAAGTTAACCTGTCTCATAGCTGAAGGATACTCATATTCTCCTGAATGACACAGTTCAAAGTGGAAACACCAAATATTCACGATTCTACTTTCTCAGGGACATGTCTTCATGGTATTTACAGTAAATGTTGCTGACTATATAAAGACGTGCTTATTCTACCAAAACCAGAGAGCAAGTGTGGTAGCAGGAAGAATGATATTTCAACCAGAAGTTTAGTGTAAACAAGCCCTTGGTGTGGAGGCTCAAACTGGGATTCAACCCTGGATGAATTTCCAGCCAGCCTGAGATTTTTTACTTATTTTTCGTGTCAAATGTTTAAACTCTGAAGTTAATGTTTGCTTCCCCAATCTCAGTGAACTCAGTGTCATGCTCTTGAAATAGTCAGATTCTGAAGTGTTCATTTGTACTAAATCCCCAGTTAGTTTTACTTTAAAGCAATGGTGCTGGAATAATATTTGGTACCCAACAGAAGATTAGGAGAAGAGATATTCTTCTGCCAAATTTAAAGCTTATCAGAATTGCTACTATACAGATTTAGAACAGAATGAAACTTGTTGGAAGATTTTCTTGGCTTTAGCTTTGGCAAACCCTGCTTTTTTGAGCTGCCTCCTATTCCCCAAAGAACCCTGAAAGTAAAAGAGAAAATTATTTCCAAATAAGAATAATTATAACTTGCATAACAGTCTTGGATTCAGTTACAAAGTCAAAGAAATCAATTAGGGCATCTCATTTGTATAAACAATATCTTCAATTGCATAAAGGAATGTTTCATGATACCCCCAATCTCAAAAATATCCAGCTACACTTTGTTCTAGGTTTTAAAGTTCAAAAGATTCAAAAAACCTAAACAATCCTCATATTTTTCCCCACTCCCCCTTGTTAAAGACCTACCCTGAAAGTGAATTCCTAAAGTTTTTGGGTTGAGAAAATACAGATAAAAATATCAGTTTTGCCCTTGAATTTACCTGTGCTTGCTCCAAGGTCTTTAATAAGTAAATAATTTTGGAATTTTATGCACTCATTTCTTTCTCTTTATTTATTTACTTTTTTTTTAGGCTGTACATTCTTTGTGGCATGAATGTCTGGGCTTCAAGCTTTTTTCTCTCTGACTAGCACTTAGAGAAGCAGGGATCTCTGACTGCAATACTCCCAATGAACAAATAATAAACAGTTCAGTGGTGGTTAGTTCTTTGGGGCAGGACACTATAATAAAGTCTGTCCTAAATAACTGCCTAGACATGTTTTGGGAATAGGCTCTAATATGATAATTCTGGAGAATTTTCTTTCTGAAAGCAAAGGCCTGTGGAGCAATGCCCTCCTACTCTGAAGTGTCTCTGCCGACACCCTGGGACGCTGCATGGACATGGCAATTATTGAAAAGATGGAATAGGTTTGCAGTAGTGCCAGCAAATTCCATCCTTTTGAGAAGGAGGGGAGGAAGCCTTGGTAGGAGCTGGATCAGATAAACAGAAGGGCTGCTTTTCAATAGCTGGTGCCTGTGGGCTGGTGCACAGTTACTCTACTACTTGCACCCATTGAAACCCAGCTGCCTGCAAATGTTTTTCTAGTGAAGGAGATCGCAGAGGCCCTTGCCTGAAGTTTTGCAGGCCAGGACCCCAGGGCAGTGCCTGCAGTTAGGGATGAAATGCATTGCAGGCCCTTTTTCTTCAGACACAGGGTGTGGTGTGGTGTGACAGCAGATCTGACAGCAGCTTATTGGTTATCCACAATCTGGGATACCAACAGGACCTTCCTTGTCCTCATTCCTGTTTAGAAAACAAATGACCATTTCCAACTAACAGAATGTCCCTCGGGAAAACCATAGCTGTGCTCTCAGGCACAGGGTGTCCTTCCTGTGGCTGTCCTGTGGGGGGCCAGGAGATGGACTTGATTATCCTTGTGGGTTCCTTCCAACTCACAATATTCTAGGATTTCATGTAGTTTCAACCCTCCAGACTTTACCTCCCCTTATTTCTAAGTAAGAGAATATCAAGGTATTTTCCTAGGTGCTGCCATTTCAAGGAAGGGGAAACACTGGGGGGATCTGCAAGGGGAACCCAAGGAGAATGAGGACACCTCCATGCAAGGTGACCCACTGTCCTCATTCTCCTTGGGTTCCCCTCGCAGACCCCGCCCCCCTCCTATTCTGTCAGGGCCCCTGGGGAGGTGGGAGAGTCCCAGAGGAGAGGTGCCGTCTGTGTGGCCGTGCCCCCTGTCCCTTCAGTCCCTGTGTTCCGGCAGGCGCACAGAAACAATTCATTGTTTCCTTTCCAACAACGGCCTTTGCCAGACACTGAGAGAAGTGTCCACAAATAGGCCAACATGGTTGTTCTTTCAGGAATCCTACCCCAACCTTTGGCCACACATGACCTCCAAACCAGTAATCTGTGCCTTTGCATGCAAGAGTGTAGCAGAGCCCAGCGCCCAGGCGGCCAGTGAGGTGGCACCAGATCCCTGGGGAGCGTAGAGGACGTCCAATGCATTAAAGGTGTTGGAATTGAGCAGAAAAGAGGCCCCCTTGATTATCAGCCGGTCATCCGAGATCGGGTGGGCTGGGTGCAAGTAGGCTGAATTTGGCAAGTTGGCT
>NW_020926058.1:0-18275 GCF_003984885.1 Neopelma chrysocephalum
ACCCTTTCTGGGATTTTGTTCCCTGTGGTTTAGAGGCTGCATTTCAGTAAGGATGCGAGGTGATTGAAGAGGAGGGCGTTAATAGTCAATGCCACCTGCTCTGGGACACCTCGCATTTCTCGTGGTTGTGTTTACAGCCCTGGCCCTCTCAAGGGTGCTTTAGCAGCACCATTCCCTGCTGTGGGAGTGCAGAATTGGGCTGATAAGGTTTCTTACTGCAGCAGAATCCTGCCGGGGCAGCCTGTGAAATGAACAGGTTAGGAAAGCTTGGGAGTCCACAAACACTTGTCAAGCCAGGGAGGCCATGGGGGAAGCAGCTGGCAGAGACAAGGACTTAGAGGCTGTCTTCCAAAAGAATGGTCTAAGCAGTGTTTGTTTCTTGCTGCCTCAGGTTTCAGATACTGAGAACATCCTGGGCATTGTTCACGCTGAAACCATCAAAGTCTCTGTGGAGGTCTACGATGTTAATCTGAGCATCGACATGCCTGAAGGTCAGTGGATGCCTCCCAGACAACACAGTCCGGGTGCATTTTACTACCTTGGCAGGGGGGCAACCAAAGCCCTTGGGAGGGGATGGCATAGCAGGCAAGGGTGGCACAGATCCACAGAGCACATACCTTGCAAGCTGCGTGAAGTAAAGCGCTGTCAGGGCACCAACAGCCTTGAGTCTCTCCCTTCTGAACTTGGAAATGTGCGGCTGCATGTGCAGATTGCATTGGGTGCTTTGAAACAACAGTCATCTGAACAGGCAGTTGGCTCAGCACAGCACATAAAGTAGCTGGATTTGTGCTTGGAAGCAAGGAAATGGAAACCAAGCTCCTTGGCTTCTACCCTGCAGATCCTTGGAGTAAGAAGAGAAAGGGCAGCCAAGTAGCTAGAGAACACTTCCAAGCAGGGACACTTGCTGAAGAGGGTTTTGTGCCATCCAAGAACTCCAACTATGTAGCTTGTGACCAGGTGTGCTCTGCAGCAGCTCACAAATATTCACCATTTCTTACCTTGCTCTGCGGGTTTTCTGCAGGTCCAGATGGCATCTTGGAATTTGGAACCATTAATGTCCTGGATAATAAGAAGCAAGTCCTCAGTCTGAAGAACAAGGGCTTATATGACATTGAGTACAGGTGAGTACAGCTGCCTGGTGCTGAGCTTTTCCTCAGGCTCCCAGGCCTGCGTTCTCCCTCTGTCCATGGCTAGAACCTGTTCCCATGCTGCTTCCTTTTCTTTTTTTTCTGGTCCTATGCAAAGTCCTGGCTGTGCTGGTGGCACCTGTACTTTCAACTGCAGGGGTCTTCATTCTTTCCCTTTCTCCACAGTTTCAAGCTGGCAACTGGAAGTGCCAAGAGGGGCGACTTGGAATCTCACTTCACTGTCCGGCCGCAGAGGGCTGTGCTGAAAGCCTCCAAGCCACCTGTGAAAGTCGAGGTCCTCTTCCACCCCACGACTGAAGTGCTTCTCAAGAGCAAACCCATCCTGCTCTGCCAGGTGAGCTGCCTGGGCCTGGCTGTGTCAGCACAGTGTGTCTTGGGAGCATAAGCAGGAGAGGTGTCTTGTGCAAAGCAGGCTTTAGCTGGGGCATCCTCTCTCCTACACACACAAACAGAGACTTCCAAAACCATTTAGGAGGCTTTGTAAGATGCTGGAAATCTGGCTCTGGAAGAGGCCTTTAAATAGGGAGGGTGAGCTGCTGGAGACCTGGGGTGGGTCAGGGGACAGAGGTAGAGGCTGGCCTCTCTGCTGTGTTTACCAGCCCCTCCTCTGGTTGCAGGTCATTGATCCCAAATCGGGTCAAGGAGGCGAGACCGTTGCCACCATCCCAGTGAGGGTGTCGGCGAGAGCTGTGTACAGCAAGTACAGCATCGAGCCTGCCTCGCCCATTGACTTCGGTGCCATGGTTAAGGGCACCAAGAAGAGCCAGGTCCTAATTGTGGAGAACAAAGGTGCCCTTAACTTCAAATTCCTCATCCGCCAAGCACCTCCACTGCAAAGGTAAGAGAAGACCTGCCCCAGCCTTTCTGTCTGAGGAGGCACCACCACACAGTTGGTGTGTGACAGGCAGCCAGACCTGGGTTATTGTCCATTTGGATTGCTGGCTTGGGAAGAGGGAGCAAAACAACACCTCAGTATCCCCATGTGTGGGACAAAGCTGGTGACAGAGCTGCTCTGTCCATGAGCTGCAGCAATGGGTGCTGCAGGCAGCTCTCCGGGGGCCATCAGGAGCAGGAAAGCTTTCCTTCATGGGGAGAGAGGCCAGCTTTGGCCTCAGACAAAGGCAGGGGAACTCAGCATGACACATGTCTCTGCTTTCTCCTCTCAGTTCACAGCAAGAGGAATCTGCCCCCTCGGTCAGGGAAAGAAAGCGCTCGACGCAGGTGGGTGGCTCCTGTTCCTGCGAACATGTGCTGCTGCAGGGGATGGGGGAGGATGCAGCTGTGCCCAGGCTGGGGGTAGGACATGGTCTGTGGGATGGAGAGTCCATGATCTGCTCAGTTCCACTGACAGCCCCATGCTCTGGCTCTGACCTGCAGTTGTGGGGTCAAGAGAGGGGAGCAGGTCCTGTGTTTGATGGCTGCTGACCAGCACAGATCTGTGAACAGCACAGGAGCAAACTGTCCCCATCTGAACTCCCAATCCATAGAACATTGACAACTTTGCTTTTTCTTCTTCCCAATCCCCTCCCTCTCTCCCATCATTCAGTCCTTTCTGCTCTCCTGTACCTCTGGAGGTTGAAGGATCCCAGCTACCACCTTCATTCTTTTCACCCCAACTCCTTTCTCTCTGCCACTCGGACAGACTTGCAGCTCCTCCTGGCTTGTTCATCTCATCCTGGGGCTGCCTTTGGGCCCTGGAGTCATCCTTCCCTGCCCTGCCACTGGGTGCTCGGGCCCAGCTGGAGGCCAAGGCGTGGCATCCTCCTTGCTGGGGGTGTTCGGGGCACGGCTGTTTGGCATCAGCCTGTCCTGGTGCTCTTTCTGCAGGCTCAGCTCACTGTGGGCATGTTCACCGTGTCCCCTTGCTCCGGCTCCGTCGGTCCTTGGGGCCAGCAGAAGATCACAGTGGATTGCAATGCAGGAGCAGAGGGGAAATGTGAGGAGCAGCTGTACATTGACATCAGCAGCAGAGACCCCAAGGACAATCCCCTGGGCATTCCCTTTACCCTGACTGCCGAGTCCTGCTTCCCAGGTGCGTACTGGCCACAGGTTGCCATGGGCAGTCCTGCTGCTGATCAGCACCTAAACTTGCTACTGGGATAGAGAGGCACCCTGGTCCTGAAGTCCCACCTTAAAATCCTCAGAGGCTGCAGTCCTTTTCAAGTCCACCAGAGGGGAGAGGCTGGGAGGGATGTATGGAAGCATAAAAGGAAAGCAATGCCCTTTAAGACTGAGGTTGACTGAGCTCTCTCATCCAAGGCTGGGTTTTGCAGTCACCTGGGCAGAAAGGGCTTATCAAGCCTTCTGAGAGGCCAACTGGGTCCAGGTGAATTCAGCAAAGAGGTTCTCCAGCCTCAGCCCTTCCTCTGGTCTGTCTGCAGCTCTTGTTGAAGACATCACGTCCATCTTTGAGCAGTACCCGATCCACAGCAACGTCAATCTCCGCCAGACGTTACAGTCGGTGCAAGGCGACGGTGTGTTCATCAGAGATGATAACAAATTCATCTTCACCAAAGTTCAGGTTGGGCAACGGGTCACAGCTCGCTTCAAGATCTCTAACGGCAGCAGTGTCCCATGTGACGTGGTCCTCTCCATCAAAGCCACGCCTGGAGAGGTAAGAACAAGAGGCCAAGGTGAGCGCTGCTCTCTGAAAGCCGTGTGAGAGCCTGCCTTGTTCTCCAGAGTCACTGCGTTCCCTGGCCCAGCTGGACCAGTCCAGCTCAGTGCAGGTTGAACTGCAGGGCAGAGCAGCAATGCCAGGGGGGCACTTGCATTGAATTCCACATCTCTCAAGCAAATTTTGGCTCACGCTTCGGGGTTTTTGGTGGGAATCCTTCTGAACATCTCTCGAAAGCACACTCAGAAAGGGGCTGTTATGGACCGATGGGCCAGAGCTCAAAGCAGAGCATTTCCTGGCTTTTCCTTCTCTTGAAAGGCCAGTCCGGGGTTATTTGCAGGGGTTTCTGTGCCGTCCCAACCTCCCACGCGTGCTGGGGTGGCTGCCCAGTCCTCAAAGCAAGCTTTTGCTCACCTGGGTATTGGTGCAAGGTCAGCATCCCCTGGGATGGAGGAGCATGCCCAGGGAAGCATGAAACAAGAGGCGCTGTCTGGGGCTGTTCCCAGGGATGCATCTGTGAATGTACTGGGTCACATTGAAAGATGTTTCCTCCTAACACTGCACTGTGGGTTCCCCCCAAGCCTCACAGCCTCATCAGCAACATCTTCAAGCTGGATCCTGTCGAGATGAGCATTCCTGGCTTATCCCACGCCTTTGCTGCAGTGACCTTCACTCCAGAACAGAAGGAGGACTACCAGTGCACTTTCACAGCTTCCCTTGTTAGCCCAAAAAGGTAGTGACCCTGTGAAGTACTGGGGGGACTGTTCTAGGAGCTGCCTCTCCTCTTGGTACCTTTAATGCTTTCAGTACCCTTAGGCAGAGTACTTGGCATGAGATGATCTGGGAGGCAGTAACTGTTAGGCAGAGCAGAGCAGAAAAATGAGGAGGATACTTCAGCCTGTGTGAGGGACTCTGAAGAGAGGGCCCTAGGTAGCCAGCTGGAAGTTACTGACAAGCGCAACAGCTGAGCTGGGACTTTCCAAGGCCAAAGGCTTAGATGAAGCAGTTTCTGTGCCAGCAAGTCAAGATTTCCTCCTTATTTCTGTAGAAAGAAGTGATCCTGTGTGGTTCCCTGGCATGCATTAAGCTATTTTTATATCAGGGGAGTGACTGGAGCTCTTACCAAAGAGAAGCCTGGTTCCTCTCCCTGGGACCTGTGTACTGGGGCTCTGACCTGCCCTTCCCCAAGCCTTTAGTGGCTGAATTGGAACAGGGAAGTCAGCTTTCTGCCCTAACAAGCAATTCCTTTTTTAGGATCCTTGGAAATAATCTATACTGATGGTGGTGTTGGTTTGGTTTTCCCTTCTTGCTTTTGTACTGTTTTCATGGTGTGCTTTTGCTTGTTGCATATGTCTCCTATCACTGGAGCCAGAGGATTTGCCACGTCTCATCTGGTGCCTCCTTATTTATCTGCTGTACAGCATGATTCAAATCAGGTAAATTGTTTAGAACTGTTATTCTGGAAGGCTCTGGCTGAAATGGTTTCTGTGCCTCTCCAGCAGCTCCATGAAGATGAAACCCCAGCAGCTGACCTTCACTGTCAGTGGAGAGGGGCACGTGCCTCAGCTGACAGTCGAGTGCCCGGGCCTTCGGAGCAAGAGAGGAAACCCTGTGCTGTGCTTCAGGAGGCTCCTGCTGGGGGATTCACAGACACTCCCCCTGGTCCTTCGTAACAATGGCATCATACCCACCCAGGTAAGGACCTGCTCAGGGAATGCTCTGGGCTGGGAACAAGTGCTTGTCCTGTGGAGGAAAGGTCCCAAAAACTGTGATTTTCTGTCCAGTCTTTCCTCATCAGTTGAACACAAGACAAGAAAGGTGGTGGGGTGTTTTTCCCCCCGTCTCCCAGCTCACATTTTGTTCTCGTGTGGGCGTGTGTGATGTCCCAGTTCCATGAGATTGCATTTGATACTGGTTGACTCCATTTTAATTTAACTTAGTTGTGGTTTCGTTACATTCTGCTCGTGACTGACTGTCCTGTTTGGCTCCATGTCAGTTCTATCCATATGCTTCTGAACACCGTTTTTTCCTTGTGTGACTTCACGTAACCTTTGTGCTGGGCTGTGTTTGAGGTGGGGTGGTGCTCTGGGTTCCCCGTGCTGGACCAGCGGCCATAGGGGCTCAACCCACGTGCCAGCCTCTACTCACACCAATGTCATTGTGCTCCGTGTTCCCTTTTCTCAGTTTACAGTTCAAATCATGGATTACCAGGGAATTTTCTTCATGAAGGGCAGGCAGTCCGCAGTCCGTGCCGTCCACATTCCAGACATGGAAGAGGACTCCACTGGAAAAGGTAAATTCATGAACCGTGCAGCGTGATCATTCACAGAGGGAAAAGGTGTGCCCTGTTCTTGGCTTGTCTAAGCAGCAGCCACATGTTAGACATAGTTTCTTTCCTTGGTCTCTCTGTCCCCCGAGCTTTTCTTGTGGACTCCTTGCAGGGTTTCCTCCTAGCAAGTTGTAGGAAGTTTTTCTGTTCTTTGAGACAGAGTGGGTTGAGTTGTGTGGACTATCAGCACCTCAGTGGACTGGCTGAGGTCTTTGCTACGTGTGGGAAGGTGCCAGCCTGAAGGGAGGCAGCCCTTGAGCAGACAAGCCAGCCAGCAGAAGCCAAAAGCACTCCTTGGCTCAGCCTTCCGTATGGCAGGAGCTGGCTGGAAGCAGATGGAATGAGGGCTGGGCTTTAACCTGAGGTTAAGCCGCTTAAGTGTTGAGATGTGTGATGGTGGCATAGTCTTGTGAACACAGGAAGAGGGTCTGGAGCCACTGGTGGGAGAACCTGTGCTTAGAAGCAACTGATTCCAACCTCTTATTCCTCGTATACCCCAGGGAAATATTTCCTCTGTACAGCTCTATCACTTAACTCTGATTCCCGTTGCCGTGCAGCCAAGAAGCATCCCAAGAAACCTTACCTGCTCCTGGAACACGGGCAATCAGCAGAGTTTGACGTGTTTTTCAAAGCCACCCTGGCCCAACGTCTGGAAGGGAAGATCCGTGTGGCACTGTCAGGCAACAGTGAGATCGACATAGAGCTGGTGGGTGAAGGCTGCGATGATGACTTCACCCTTGATAACCTCCCTGGACTAGCAGAAGACAGCCAGGAGAGCAACGCTGAGGGCAATCTGGAGGACGACATCATTGAGGGTAAGAGAGGAGAGGCTGCCAAGGTAGAGCAAGGAAGAGGGAAATGTCTGATCATGCGTGTCCTCTCTCTAGCCAGGGCTGGGCTGTCACCCACTGGACTTGGGGGCCTGTGAGCTTGCTCTGTGAGCACACACAGAGCAATGTGTGCTGTGCTGCTTGTCGCTGGGCACAGGCACAGCCACGGGCTTGGGGACCTCCCAGAGGGAGGGAGGGAGGCTTGGAGCAAGGAAGAGCTGAACATACACGTGTCTCTGAAAGTGAGGGGGGCGGATGGACCTCACTGCATGCTGAGATCTCTTGCTCTCCTTCTTCACAGCTGTCAGAGCGAATCACATAGAGTTTGGGGAGTGTGCAGTCAGGGAGCTCTGCGACAAGACCTTCACAGTCACCAACCGCAGCAAGGAAGAGGTCATGCGGTTTGAGTGGCTGGCAGATGCCCCGTTCCAGTTCTTCCCCAAGGTGAGCTGGGACAGCCCTGCCTTTTGCTCAAGCCCTTTCCTGGTGTTCCTGAGAGCTGGCAGGGAGTCACCACATACCAGTGAGAGCCCGTTCCAGTGCCATGCAGGAGATGCAATCCCTGTCTTTGCTGGGGCAGGGCTGTCAGCCCAGCAGAAAAGGCTCCGCGTTCTGGGAGGTGGCACCTTCTGTTCATATTTTGCTCTATCAAATCTCACATAAATCCTCACTGAGGTGCCGATTTCCGGCACAGCTGCTCACCATGTCAGTCCCTTTTGCTGCCCTTGCCAGTGATTCCAGTTTGGTCTTGATTCTCTGGTTCTCCCCAGGTGGGACACCTCAAGCCTGGCTGTGCCAAGAATATCAGAGTGACCTTGAAATCCAATGTCCCGGTCACCTTCAAAAGGCGCTCTGTGAGCTGTAAGGTGGCCAAGATCAAATACCAGCTGCCACCAGGGGAGGTTTACGACTGGGATGACAGAATGCACACTGAGGAGTGGGAGGATACCACCGAGAGACTGCCAGGAGCCCGCTGGCCTGTGAAGCGGAGGGTAAGAAGCACAGCAGCAAAAGCTCACCGAGCTGCTGCAAAAGGACCTGCCGACAGCAGCAGAGAACCAGCGCTGCTGGCAGAGCAGCTCCTGCCTCCCCTGGGCATTGGCTCCAGCCGGGAGGTTCACCAGCAGTGCCTTTTAGGGGAGAGGGGATGCGCAGTGAGGGGATGTGCTCACACCACCAGGGGAAGCCTTTGGGCAAGAGACCTTTATCCACACGCAAACTGCTGCTCTGTGCCACGAGCCGAGTGTTGCAGCCCGTGTTGAATGGGAGGTCACGTTTGATTTTATCCCATTTGACAGTGTTAAAATCTCTTCATCTGATTTGGTGCCTTGTCACCCACAAGGAGTTAATTCCACTGCACTCTGTCTCTTGTTCTGAAGGGGAGAGCAGCACAAGTGCTCTTCTGTGTACACCAGTGAGCTCCAAGCTCTGCCTACACCAATACCAGAGATTTTGGTTGTGGCCTCTGTATTGTGGGGGATATCTCATTATGGAGCAGCCCAGGCCCTGTGTGACAGTGTGCAGGAGTCTGGAGAAGCATCATCTCCAGAAAGTCTTGCTTTTTCTATCATTATTGCCAAACACACTTATCTTGGTGAAGGTTCGTTCTGAGTTTCTGAATCACTGTGAGTCCTGTAAACCCAACTTCCCCATCAGGGCATCAGCAGTTGGAGACTTTCCTAGTGAGATCATTCGCATCCCAAAATGCCCACAGCCAGCTCCCACCCCACATGTGCCATCTGAAGAGCACTTTCTCCTAAGACAAGAAGGAAAAAGTTCTTTCTAGGACTAGTCAGTCTTGGGCTTCTCCATCCACAGGACTCCAGCAGGGGAACTTAATCCTAATGTTGAGACCTGCTGGATTTATAGGGGACCAGGGAAAAGGTCAGAGACTCTACAGGGTTGAAGCACAGACTGACAGCTGGCCATAATCCCCAGGGGTGTATTAATAACTGTGGTGGTGACTGCTTTGATCAGTGGGTAGAAACCAATACTGTAGTACACCAGTCCAATTTTGTCATCTTTCCAGGGAAATAAACCTGAATGTTCTTTCTATGTGGCCAAGTTTGGAGGCCAAAAGATTTCCCTGCTCAGCCTGGCTTTCTGGGCTCTGCTCAGTGATTCTTCCCTCCTCTGCCTGCAGGTGGTCAAGGCAGTCCTGGAACCACCTCACACCGTCCTGGAGAAGAGCAGCCAAGAGGTCAAGCTTTTCCTCAGTGCTCAGGTTGACTATGCCGAGTTCAAACTGAACACGGTCGAGGTTCAACTGAAGCAGACTGAGCTCTTCCAGACAGAGATAAGCACGTGAGTGCTGGGCACCGTGTTGGCCCTTTCCTCCTAAACTTCCAGACTTTGAAATACTTTGTTTGGGCCACCCAGGGCAGCAATTCTGAACGTGGCAGAGTTGCCTGGGGAAGAAGACGTTCCTTAGCGGAAGGTGGGACCAGGAGCCCACCAGACAGTGTTACTTCAGGACTTGCTTTTTATTCCTCCTCCTTGTTTTTCAGTTTCCAGATGTCCAATACAGGGAATGTAGCCCTGAAATACTGCTGGGAGGGGAATCTGGAGGAGGAAATACCGTCCAAGAGTTCTGGGAGGCCGTTCTCGTCTACTCAGACGTGTAAGTGTTTGGCTCTGGGTGGTGCCTGGGCCATTTCAAATGGTAGCTGAGGGCCTGGGGAGAAGACCCTACCACTTCACCCCAAAACATTAATTGCTTTTTCATCCCTGTCCACTTCCCAGCTGCAGCTGGAGAGTTTTCTCCTTACCCTCTCTCTGCCTTTTAGCCCCTCCTGTTCTTGCTCTTCCACTTGTGCTCTGCACAGGACCTGAGCTGGGCTCCAGGGACAGCCACGTGCTGGGTCAGGACTGGGAAGGGGGACATCAGGGCACCTCTTTGGGAAGTCTTGGAGACTGGGAAAAACCAGGGTGGAACAAGTGAGCTGCCCTGCAGCCGCTGTCTGTATGCAGTTCCCCGCCCCAGGGCAAATGCAAAGTCACTGTCTAACACTGAGCCTCCTGCCCCAGCACAGGAGTGTGTGCTGCACGTGGAGACCCTGCTCCCAGCTGCTCTGTCTCCTGCTGAAAGGGCTTGGCCAGAGGCGCTCCAAGTGCATCCCACCTCTCTTCTATCCACCTGCAGCAGGAGGCAGAGTTGTTGGGAACAAAGGATTTTGTCTTTGAAAGATGTCCTCTTTCCTCCTGCAGGTGATTTCTTGTCCTCTAGTGCTGAGGATCTCTGGGAAAGGAATCGTGCAAGGCTGGTGCAGCAGGCATTGCCACTCAAGTCAACTCGGCCCCAGCCAACTCAGCCCCAGCCAAGTCTGCGCCTTTCAAAGCAGCTGCGCCGCTCTTCGAAGGGCCTCAGCTCCTCCCTGGAATTTTCTCCAGTTCCTGTCAAGTACCCACCGTTGTTCTCCATTGAGCCCCACTGTGGTACCATCCCTGCTGGCCAGAATCAGATTTTCCGTGTGAAATTCTTCCCGACGCGTGTGGGGGAATTTAAGGCCGAAATGCTGTGCAGGTAGGAAATGTCCATGTGCTTTCCAATCCATGCTCCTGGTGGGTATCACAGGATGGGCCGTTGGGTGCACCCTCCCTGCTCAAGCAGGGTCGTCCCAGATTGGCACAGGATTGTGTCCAGAGGGTTCTGGAATACCTGCAGTGAGGGAGACTCCACACCCTCTCTGGACAACCTGTCACCTGCACAGGAAAGAAGTTCTTCCCCGTGTTCAGGTGGAACATGTTTTGCATCAGGTTCTGCCCATTGCCTCTTGTCCTGTCGATGGGCAGCACCAAGCAGAGCCTGGTCCATCCTCTGACACCCTCCCTTCAGCCCCTCTGGCTGGGGTGGGTGAGTGTGCAGCCCTGGGGACAGCCAGCCCCAGAGAGGCAGCAGGAACACACAGCACACAGGAGCACAGGAGGATGATCATCTGGCCAAGGCCAGATGTCTGTGGAGATGTCTGTGGATCTGTGTGGAGACAATGGGAAAAGACACTGTATGAAACACTAAGCTCCTGGAGGGCTGCAAAATCTGGAATGGGAGATCCAGAAGGGCTGTCAAGGGGCCAGCCAGTCCCTAGCTGTGCTTCCTTATGGGACAAGCACAGCCTCCTTCTCTGCCTGGAACCCCGTGTGCTACAGTTGGTCCCCAGGCCCATAACTGGTTGTGATTCTGCCCTTCCACCTCTGCTGCCTCCATGGCAGGGAGTGCAGTTCTGTTTCATTTGCTGCTCGCTGCTTGCGTGGAGAGAGGATGTGACACTGTGTGCTCTGTGAGGAGACAGGCGAGCAGCTGGCTGGCTGGAAATGTTCATCTGGCTAATACCAGTCCCTTTCTTCCTAGACTTCTTAACCTGAAGCCATCTCAGAAGAGCCCACGGGTGTTTGTGGTGGGGGAAGGCTGTTTGCCGAAGGCTGATCTGAAACGCTCTACATCACTGCAAAAAGGTGAGACCCTGAGCAGCAAAGCCAAGAAGAAGGTGCAGCAGTCACCAAAACTAGAGTGACACCATTTGTGCCATAGCTTCTCCTGCTCATGGTTTCCCAGCCTTCAGCAGAGACCTCCCCAGCTACTCTTCAAGCCCCAACACCCATCTCTACCTCATCCATGTAATACCTAATAAACTGTCTCAACCCACGAGTTTTCTCACTGTTACTCTTCCAGTTCTCTCCCACATCCACGGGAGGGGAGTGAGCAGGTGTCTGTGTGGTGCTTGGTTGGGAGCTGGGGCTCAGCCATCTCCAGGAAAGCAGGTGTGATCAGACATCACCCCCATTCCTCTGCAGGCTGCTCTGCTCTCTTAGGAATTCCCATTCCTTGGCCTTTGTGTCATGGGTGGGGTGGTGAAGTGTCCCTTGGTCACACCAGGAACTAATGTGGGAGCAGCACTGACTGTACCAGGAACTCCAGTTGCTTGGCTAAAGGCTGGGGTGAAGGACAAGAGTGGCAAAGATCAGTTATCCCCTGACAGCCTTGGAGCATTTGCTACCTGAACTGTAGCCCGAGAGGAGCGCTGCCAATGCCTCAGTAATTATTACAATCCAGCTTTCCTTGGGAAAGGAAGGTTCAGCCTTCACTGTCCCTTGCTCCGTTTCCAAGGTACTTCCCACCTGTCTCGATTTAATGAGACTGAAGTATTTTGCTAAGGAGGAGGAGTTATGAGGAAGACCAAACTCCTCTCTCTAAGCAATTGTAAAACCAGAATTAAGAGGCTCCAATTGAGGAAGTACAGAGAAAGAAAAAAAAATAACAGCCTTTTATTAAAGGATATATGTATATTGGCAGAACAACAAAAGAACACAAAAAACAACCACAGAATAATCCTGTACCCAAAAATGCCCTTCCAAAAGGAAACAGTTTGGAACTTTCTGCCTTTTGGCACCATTCTAACCATGGCCAGCAGACAGACTGTGCCAGAGACAGGCAGAAGAGAAGGTTCTGTGGAGACCTCATAGTGGTGTCGAGAAAAAGCAGCAGCAGTAAAACCCAAGAGCCACAGGTGCTGTTAAGCCGGTGTTTGTTATTTCAGCTCCACCACCTGCACTTCAGGCCTAGAGAAACACTCCACACACCAGACACACGGGACTGCAGGAGGAGGGGGGCTGGACCAAGCTCTGCAGGAAGGTTTGGGAATCCAATAGGGGCCATTTGCTGCAGGGAGGTTTGCAAAGGGAGGGAAGAACAGAATCCGGGAGCCTGCATGACCCGGCTTTGCCACAGAGATCAGGGAATCTTGACTTGCTTGGTCAGAGGGGATTTTATTAAATAGAATGCCTGGGGATAGAGGAGAAAAAAAGGAAGGAAATGGATAAATACCAGCCCTTTGCAGAACAGTGTGGCTTACATTCCTTGTCCAGATCTTGAAGAGATGCATTTAATGTAAGAACATTGAGAAGAAACAGGGTGAAAAAGGAGGAAAGTGATGAAAATGGGGAAGCAAGGCAAGGCAAGGGAAGGAGAGGCAATCCAAACAAAGCAAGGCAAGGCATGGCTCAGTTCTTAGACCTTGGTGAGAGAGATTAATCCCAGCTCTCCTCACGTGTGGGAGCTCATCCCCTGGTGCTCTGTCAGCACACAAAGATCTGGGAGACTGTCCAAGATCTGAATCATTCACCTTTGCATGGTGAGGGGTGAATCCCTTTGGAAATAAACCAGGCTTCTCTCTTCCAGTGAATCCAGAGGCTCTGATGCATCCATGGGGCATTTTAGCAAGACAGGGAAGCAACGGTTTATGCAAAAATAACCAGGGTTCCTAACTGCACTAAAAGAGTTTCATGCAAGCAGTGCCAGTGTGTCCTGCAGTTTTCAGTCATCCAGAGAAGAAAGTGGTTCAAAGAAGGTGATCTCCCCACCATACCTGATTTGCCTGACCAGGTCAGGCTTTTATAACTTCTGAGAGAGTCAGGGATCATTCAACATTCCCGACCTTGCTGCTCTGTCCCTGGGATTCCTGAGCCCTCACAAATCCAGCCCAGGGCCTGCTCGCTCCCATCCCAGCCCTGCAACACTCCCCAGTGCCCTGTGAGCCCTCACAGAGGCACAGCAATGCTCCTGCTGCCCGGGGAGCTGAGCCCTCCCTGTGCATTCCCCACCCTCCCAGAGCACAGAGACTCCCTGCAGGGCACACTGGCAGGGTGGGAGCTGCAAGGCAGCAGCTCCTCCATCGCAGGTGCCTTCTAATGAAGCCACAACTCAGCTGAAAAGGGGTTTCAGGAACTCAGGTTGGCCTGGGGAGGGAATATCCTCTCCCAGGCGAGGGCTGAGGATGCTGCTGTGGCTCTCAGCCAGCACTGACACCCATTGAGAAGTCTTCTTCAACTCGGAGGTGTCACTGATGACAACAGCAGGTCAGAAAACATCAAGTATCCAATTAGCCAAGGGACAAGCACAGAGCATTTTTTCAAGAGAAAAATCTGAATTCACACAAACACATGGTCCTAGTACTTTGCTTATTTTCCCAAGGTATTTGTGCCATTTTCCTGTGAGTTTTATCTGTCTCATAGAGGTGTCAATCAAAATTTCCAAGAGAAAATGAAAGTTTGCATGATTGTTTTGTAATCTACCAACTTCATAACATAAATATTCAGAAAAATTAAATATTCTTATTTAAAACCAAAACAAATCATTGAGATACCCACATTTACTTTAATTCAATGCTTTAACTCAAAGCAACCATTCACATGCAGATTATCCACATACCAGCAATCCCTGCTTGTTCCCAAATGTTATCAAAGATGCAGCCTCCTCTTTTTAACTCTCAGGTGTCTCCATGCTCCAAAGATCTCGGGTGGAGCCCAGGGCAGGCCAGCTTTGCTCCCAGGAACCTGCCAGAGCCCTTCTTAGGTGGTGCCAATCTCACAGGCAGCGTTTCCCAAAGCTGGAGGAAGCCTGAAAAGGAAGGAAACTTCCCCAAAGTGAGCCAGGCTTTTCTCAGCATCTGAGCTGCTGCCCAGAGCCTTTGCCTCCCTGCACCCACGGCCTCCAAGGATCTGCTGGAGAGTCCCTGGGGAGGCTTTGTCAGGAAGGGCCCTCGGGGGGCTCCTTAAGGCTTCAAGGGACTGCAGGATTTTCGGAGCAATTTGAATTTTTCTTTTGATTTTGCATTTCTGAGAGGTTTGTGCAACCATGGCCTCCAATTCTCTGCTGTAAGGAGTCCCTTGAGAGCCTCAGACAGTGACAACCCTCAGTGGGGCTCAGTAATGCTTCAAGGCACTCAAGGTTTATTAAGGTACTTTTTTTGACACTGAGCCTCTGAGAGGTTTGTTCAGTCCTGGCCTCCAATGACCTGCTCTAATTAGTCCCCTGAGAGACTCTGTCAGTTGTGACACCCAGTGGGGCTCGTTAATGCTTCAAGGGACTGCAGGGTTTTCACAGGACTTTGTGTTTTGCTTTCCACACTGAGTGTCTGAGAGGTTTGTGCAATGCTCTGCAATTACCTGCTCTAATGAGTCCCTTGAGAGGCTTTGTCAGCTGTGACACTCTGTGGGGCTCATTAATTCTTTGAAGTAGTTCAGTTTTTAAGGGCACTTTGGCTTTTGCTTTTGACACAAAGTCTGTGACAGATTTGTGCAATCGTGGCCTGCAGTGATCTCCTTCAAGGAGTCCATGAGGAGCCTGGATTGGGAATGGCCCTCAGTGGGACCCATTAATGCTTCAAGATACTTTGAGTTTCTCTTCTGACTTGGACTCATGGAAAGGTTTGTGCAATCTCCTCTCAGAGGAGAACCTCACCTGAGGTTCAAGGACTCAGCACCAAGTGCACCGTGGGGACCATGGGGCTCCTTAAAATCAATCAAGTGCTAAGAAACCACGGCTCTTCCTTGGTTTTCCTCTAGTCCAGTGCAGTTCATTAGGAAGTTATCTTAATATGGAGAAATACTTCAAAGAGGTTCTAATAAACATGCATTCTTCTTTTCAAGGGTGTAGTTTCTTACTTTTCTCCTTTGAGAAGAGTTGATTGCAGCTTCCTCTGATTGATATTGATCCAGGGTCTCTCCTAAGGAGGTTTGGACTGGTTGGAGCTTTTCCTTGAGGTCTGACACAGTGTGGACAACCTTGCTCCACATTTCCCAACCCCATCCTGTCTCTGCTCAGTCTCCTGGGTCCTGCTTTGCTCACAGAACTGGCTGCACACAGCAAAGAGGGTTTTTTCTTCTTTTTTTGCAGCAATCTGAAACTCATAAGGTTCACCTTTGGTAACAGACACTCCTCAGCTGTGAGCCAAGTCCCCGCTGCCAGCAATGAGGTTCAGCTCCCCCAAGGCAAAACCGTGCCAGAAATGGTTTAGACACCCAGGAGGTGAAATAATAAACACAAATAAAGAGTTGGAACTGGGGGGACACTTGGGGATCCTGAGGGGCACTTAAGGGGCACTTATGGGGGAGACATTTAGGGGACACTTGGGTGTTCAGGGGGACGCTTCAAGGTCGAGGGAGGGAATTTGGGGGCACTTGGGGGGAATTGGGGGCAAATATCGGGGCTCTGAGGGGCGTAGGGCATAACAGGAGTCGTAGGTGTGGGTACAAAGGGCTCTACAGGGCCACGGGGCAGGACGGGAATTGTAGGGCGAGGACAATGGGATCTATGGGGTCGCGGGGCAGGACGGGAGCTGTAGACCCGGAAGTGGCTCTAACGGGGCTCTAACTGATGTAGGGACAAAGGGACAATGATGGCAATATTCTATTTCTGCTTCTCTCCTGCCTTTAATGGTGCTCATTTACCTCCTGCGGGGGTTTTCCACCCCGTCCTTCCTCATGGAGCTTTTGGAATCGGGGCTGCTTTTGGCTGCAGCCACACCGGGGCCGCGCCGGGGCTGGATGGCTGAAGAATGGACACAGCCCTGGAACCATTGGATCTCCTGGATAATTGAAGTGCCTGTAACGGAAGGTGCACGGCCTGCCTGCCCCTCCCGCCCAGCACCAGCTCCATCTCCTGCTCCTGCCCAGCAGCTTTCCAGAAATCCAGGGCTGGGTGTGGATTGAAGGATATGGCAAGGGGCAGGATAAAGTTGCTTCATTTCCACCCTTGGTGTCTCAGTGTTTGTGATCTTGGGAATCCTCACAAACCTGGAACAATGGCAGATTATCTGCTGTCATGAGATATGTACCTGGGGATTGTTTTGATCTGTGTTTAAATCTTCCTTGAAAATACAACTGATAGAAAACAATGTAAAAAAAAAAGAAAAAGGAAAAAAAAGAAAAAAGAAAAAAAGAAAAAAGAAAGAAAAAGATAAAAAGGAGAAAAAATAAGAAAAAAAAAAGAAAAGAAAAAGAGGAAAAAAGAGAAAAGACAAAAAAGACAAAAAAGAAAAAACAGAAAGAAGAAAGAAAAAGGAAAGAAAAAGGAGAAAAGGAAAAAAAAAAGACAGGAAACCAAAAAACTAAAAACATCCTGTCCTACCTCTGTTCAACTGCAAAGGGCCGCGATGACCCGCCGCAAGGACTACAACTCCCGTGGTGCCCCGCGCAAGGCGCAGGCGCGGCGGCGGGCGTACGGGGGCGTGGCCTCGCGTTGATTGGCTACGGCGGTGTTCTCTAACGGCGGTGCGCGCGCAGAGCGCCGTGTTGGCTTCCGGCACTCGGTGATGGCGGCGCGGCCCGGCCCGCATTGTGCTGTAAGAGCTGCGGGGGGTGCGGGAGAGCGGGGTCTGGGGATCCCCTCGGGGGGTGCGGGGAGCGCGGCTGTGGGTGGAAAGGCTGGAGGGCTCGGGAGGGTTTAGCGCAGGAGTTCAGGGGTTCCTGGGGACGTTTTGAGGGGTCCCTGAGGGGGTTCGGTGTCCTGAGGGGACTCGGGGGAGGTTGAAGGTCCCTGAAGGGGTTTGGGGGTCTCTGAGGGGGTGTTGGTTTCTGAGGAGATTTAGAGGGTGCCAGGTGGGCTTTGAGGGTCTCTGATGAGGTTTGGGGTTCCTGAGGGGCTTTGTGGGGACCTTTTAGGCAGTTTTGGGGTCTCTAGGGGGTTTACGGGGTCCCAGACGATTTTGAGGGTCCCTGAGAGGGATTGGGGGCTCCCTGAATGGGCTTGGGGGGTCCCAGGTAGGTTTTGCAGGTCACTGAGAGGGTTTAGGGGGTGCTGGGGGTGGATAAGGTCTCTGAAGGGATTTGAGAGGACCTTGAGGAGGTTTCGACGGGTGGAGGGGTGGATTTCTGAGTGAATTTCAGGGGTTTTGAGGGGATTTTGGGGGGTCCCCTAAAGCCCAGCAGTGGGTTCAGGGTGTCCCCCAGCCCCTAGGGGAGGGGTCCTAGGGATGTTCCTCAAAATCTGGGGGGGGAGATATACTACATCCAGGTAAGGGAATCCCAGTGCCCCCAGTATAGCCCAGTGACCCCCTCAGTAACCACCCAGTGTGTCCCAGTGACCTCCCACTGCCCCCAAGTATGGCCCAGTGATCCTTCAGAGAGCACCCAGTAACCCCCAGTATGGCCCAGTAACCTCCCAGTGTCCCTCCGTGTGTCCTGGTAATCCCCCAGTAACTCCCCAGTTCTCTGCCAGTGACCCCCAGTGTGCCCCAGTTCCCCCCCCAGTCCCCCCTGGTTCCCCCCAGTGTGTCCCAGTATCCCCCAGTAATCACCCAGTGCCCCACAAAGCCCCTCAACTGTCCCCAACATGTCCCCAGATGCCCTTGGCCTTTCTGTGACTGGGGGGGGAGCAGAGTGTTTTAGGGGTCAGAGGGTCCAGGGGGGGCTCCTGGGGTGAGATGGAGGGTTGGGGACATCAGGGATGGGGTTTGGGGACAGTGGGGAGGGGTTTGGGGACAGTGGAATTGGGGGTGCCAAGGGGGGAATTGGAGCCATGGAGAGGCCTTGGGAACATTGGAGACACCTGGGGTGTCTCGGCGTGTCAAGGGGGG
>NW_020926058.1:21275-27077 GCF_003984885.1 Neopelma chrysocephalum
AGCAGGGACAAACCCTTCAAGTGCTTGGAATGTGGGAAGAGCTTCAGACGGAGCTCCGACCTCCTCACCCACCAGCACGTCCACACTGGGGAACGTCCCTACACGTGTGGGGAGTGTGGGAAGAGCTTCAGCCAGAACTCCAACCTGATCCGACACCAGCGCATCCACACTGGGGAACAGCCCTACACGTGTGGGGAATGTGGGATGAGCTTCAGGGAGTGCTCCACCCTCCTCACCCACTGGCGCATCCACAGTGGGGAACGGCCCTACACATGTAGAGAATGTGGGAAGAGCTTCAGGAATAATTCCAACCTGATCCAACACCAGCGCATCCACACTGGGGAGAGGCCCTACCTGTGTGGGAAATGTGGGATGAGCTTCAGGCAGAGCTCCAACCTCCTCAAGCACCAGCTCATCCACACTGGGGAACGGCCCTACAAGTGCTTGGAATGTGGGAAGAGGTTTCAGACCAGCTCAGATCTCCTCAGGCACGAGCAGACACACACGGATGAGAGGCCCTTCCGCTGCACCGACTGCGGGAAGGGCTTCAGCCGGAACTCCCACCTCGTCATCCACCGGCGCATCCACACCGGGGAGAGGCCCTACAAATGCTTGGAATGTGGAAAGACCTTCACCCAGAGCTCTGGCTTGACCTCACACCAGCGGACCCACCGGTAAGGAAGCCCTACCAGTGCCCCAACTGTGGGAAGAGCTTTGGCTGCTGCTTCCACTCTGAATGAACCCCCTGATGTTGAGGCAACCCCTGGAGTCCAGTGACTGTCAGTCCATCCCTTTTGACCAGAAAGGGCCAGTCCCCTTTCCCAGGGGCAGGTTCTGCCAACAGAGAACTCTTCTTGGGGTATGTGTGGAGATTCCTGCCTTGACTGGGGACCCCCCAAGGTCACTGCTGGAGGTTGAGAGCAGAGATCTCCCCACCAGTGTTGGTCTGGGGGAGTTCCATCCATCTCTAATTAAGAATTATTGCTTTTGTTTCAGCTTTAGTAGAATTGCTTCAACAATTGCTTTAGTGTAGAGCACTGTCCTGTCTTATCCTGTACTCCTGGTAGTTTTAGTGTGTATATTGTGCAGTAAATAATTCTGATGAAGATCTTTTGTCTGACCATTTGTAACCCTAAATAATTAATTTCTATCAATAGATCTTATTTGCCATCATTAAAACCTGGGGGACAAAAGTGGTTCAGTCACACCTCTGTAATTCCTCTAAACTGAAAGTGTTGGCATAATCCAAGGCTGAGATTGGATCCAGCAGCCCCCAGCACCCCACAGGAAGTTGGGAGCTCAGGGAGCCACCCCCCTTTCCCAACCTCCCTGTGCCCAAAGACCCCCATAGGACTGTCGGACCTACCAGACCACCCGCCCTTTTCCACCCTTCTTCATGTTCCTCCCACTTTTCCATAGTCCCCTCAATCCCCAGTCCCCCCCAGATCACTCTGGGGGTCCCAGCCCCCATTTTTACCACCTTTCTCACCCCTTCCACATCATCCTCCCACTCCCCAGCCCCCTCATGCTCAGTTTGGGGGTCCCACCCTCCCCTTTCCCCACTCTTCTGACCTATCCCACCCATTTCCCATCATCCTCCAAACCTCAGAGCTCCTCCCCCCTCCACTTTTGGGGAGTCCCACTCCCCTCCCACGCAATTTGGGGTCCCACCACCCCTTTATCCCCTCTGACCCCCCTTTTCCCACCAACTGCCCCCTCCCCCACCCCTCGCTGACCCAAGAGCTCCTCGCCCGCAGCCGGGGGGGCTCCCAGCACCACCAGTGCCCAGAGAAGTCCCCCCAGAAAAGGGGTTGGGTGGGGTCCTGGGTGGGCTTTGAGTGTGTTTGGGGGTCTTTGAGGGGCTGTGGGAAGGTTTTGGTGGGGCCCCAGCACCTTTTGGAGTGAGCTGGGTGCCTATTGAGGGGCAGGTGCCCTCCCAAAGCCCCCCCAGAGCGGGTTGACACAGGGGGGACACAGGGGGGTCCCCATTCCCGATCCATTCCGGGGCCGGTTCTGCTCCCCCCAAACTCGGCTCTTCCCTGTGGGTCCCCCGAGGCCCTCCCCCAACTGCCCCCCCAATAACCAGGACTGGGGAGAACTGGGAAGCTTTACTGGGATCACCGGGAGCAGCCGGGCAGAGGCAGAGTGACAGCAGGGGAGGGGGGACACACGACCCCCCCAAAATCCTCGCAGGGACGGGGGGGTCCAGACTGGGCCCGAGGCCCCAGGGAGGGGCTGCGGCCGCCAGCGGCTCAGGAGCTCTGTGGGGAGAGAAAAGGGGGTGACACCGGGGTGGGGGGTCCCCGGGGGGGCACAGACGCTCTGGGGGGTACACACAACCCCCTGGGACCCCCCTCACCTTCTGGCACAGGTAGAAGCCAAGCCCCACTCACCTTTGCAAAGCCACACCCCTTTTACAAAGCCACACCCCCTCAACCAAACCACACCCCTTCCCTAAACCACGCCCGCTTTCCCTGTGACCATGCCCCTTTTCTCCACCTTCCCCCCCTTTTTTTGCCTCAAATCCCCGGTTTTTGGCCTAAAACCCCCATTTTTTCACCTTAAATCCCGTATTTTCATGTCCTGATCCAATTTTTTTTTAGTTTCAAACTCCCCTTTTGCTCCTTTTTGCCTGATTTTGGCCTTTTTTGCCCCGAACCAGCTTCACCTACATTGAGTTCTCGGACAAGGAGTCAGTGCGGACGTCGATGGCCCTCGATGAGTCGCTCTCCAGGGGGAGGCAAATCAAGGTAAACCCCCCCCCCAAAACGACCCCAAAATGACCCCAAATCCCTCAGAATTTCCCCAGAATTTTCCCTGGAATTTTTCCCGTTTTTTTTCAGATTTTTTCCCAATTTTTCCTGATTTTTAATTATTTTTCCTGATTTTTTAAATTATTTTTCCTGATTTTTTCTGATTTTCACCCCAAATTTTCCCTCAAATTTACCAAAACGAGACTCAAAATTCCCCAAGTTTTTCCCCTTTCGTTTTTTTCCCCAAAATTCCCCGTTTTTAGATAAATTTTACCTCAGTTTTCCCCCAAATTACTGCAAAACGTTTTTCAAAAAATATCCAAACTCCCTCAAATTCCCCCATTTTTCACCCAGAATCTCTCAATTTTCCCCAAATTCTCCAATTTTTCCCCCAAATTTCTCCAAAACTCCTCTCAAAAGTTCCAAATTCTCATACTTTCCCCCCAATTTTCCCTCAAATTTTCCTAAGTTTCCCCCATTTTCCCTGAAATTCCCGATTTTTCAGCTGAAGTTTTCCCATTTCCCCCCAAATTTCCCCAAAATTTCCCGTTTTTCACCCAAATTCCCTCAGAATTCTTCAATTTTTCCCCAAATTCTCTCTAAATCCCCTATTTTTTGTCCAAATTTCACCTCAAATTTCACCATGAATTTCCTTAAATTTCACCCGAAATTTCCTCAAATTTCACCTCAAATTTCCTCTCAAATTTCATCTTAAATTTCATCCTAGATTTCCTCAAACTTCACCTCAAATTGCACCCAAATTTCACCCCAAATTTCCTCAGATTTAACCTCAAATTTCACTCCAAATTTCACCCCAAGTTTCCTCAAATTTCACTTTAAATTTTCTCAAATTTCAACCCAAATTTAGCTGAAATTTTTCTCTCAAATTTCCTCAAATTTTACCTGAAATTTCTTCACATTTCATCCCAAATTTCACCCAAAATTCCCTCAAATTTAATATCAAATTTCCTCACATTACACCCCAAATTTCACCCTGTATTTCCTGAAATTTCGTCTCAAATTTCATCCCAAGTTTCCTGAAATTTCACCTTCAATTTCATCCCAAATGTCTTCAGAATTCCTCAATGTTTTCCCAAATTCCCTTTAAATTCCCCCTTTTTTAACCAATTTTCTCCCGAATTTCAGTTTTTCTCCCAAATTTCACCTGAATTTCCCCAATTTTCACCCAAATTTCCTGTTTTCCCCCAAATTCCCCATTTTTCCACCTATATTCTCTCAGAATTCCCAAATTTTGTCTCCCAATTCTGCCCCAAATCCCATCTAATTCCGCCATTTTTTAAACGAATTTTCTCCCAATTTTTGCCCAATTTCCCCAATTCCCCCAAATCCCCTTTTTTCACCCACAGTCCCCCATTTTTCCTTCAAATTCCATCAACTTTCCCTCAGAATTCTCCAATTTCCCTCAAATTCCCTCCAAATCCCTCCTAAATCCTCTCTAAATCCCCCATTTTCTAACCAATTTCCACCCGATTTCCCCCAAATTTCCCCATTTTCCACCCAAATTTCCCTAATTTTCCTTCAGAAGTCCCTCCAATTCCCCCCCAATTCCCTCGACATCCCCCCTTTCCTAACGAATTTTCACTGTTTCTCACCCGATTTTTGCCCAATTTTTGCCCAAATTTCACCGATTTTCATCCAAATCTCCCCAAATTTCACTCAAATTCCCCCATTTTTCCCTCAAATTCCATCAGCTTTCTCTCAGAATTCCCCAATTTCCCTCCCAAATCCCCTCGAAATCCCCCATTTTTTAACAAATTTTCCCTTATTTTTGTCCAATTTTCACTGAATTTTCACTGTTTTTCACCCAATTCACGCCCAAATTTCACCGGTTTTTGCCCAAATTTCCCCAATTTCCCCCAAATTTTCCCAAATCTTCCCATTTTTCCCCCAAACTCCATCAACTTCCCCTCAGAATTCCCCAATTTCCTCCCTAAATCCCCCCAATTTCCCCTCAAATCCCCTCCAAATCCTCCGGTTTGACCGATTTCTGCCCAATTTTCACTGATTTTTGCCCAAATTTCACCCAAATTTCCCCAATTTCCTCCAACTTTCTGCATTTTCCACCCAAATTCCCTCAAAATTCCCCAAATTTGCTCTCAATTACCCCTGAAATCCCCCAGTTTTCCCCCCAAATCCCTCCATTTTTTAACGGATTTTCGCCCAGTTTTCATCCAAATTTCACTGATTTTCACCCAAATTCCACCCGATTTTCATCCAGATTCCACCATTTCCCCCCAAATTCCCTGTTTTCCTCTCAAATTCCCTCAGACTTCCTCAATTTTTTCCCAAATCCCCTCTCAATCCCCCATTCTTTAAGGAATTTTCACCGATTTTCATCCGATTTTCGCCAAATTTTCACTGTTTTTCTCCCAATTTTTGCCCAAATTTCACCCAAATCCCCCCAAATTTTCCCAAATCCCTCAGAATTCCCATTTTCCCCATTCCAGGTGATCCCGAAGCGCATGAACCGTCCCGAGATCAGCAGCACCGACCGGGATTTCCCGCACGGCCGCTTCCAGGGCCGGAGGGGAGGGTTCGGCTCTGCCCACGCCCGATTTTACAACGGCTTCCAACGGCCCCGAGGGAGGGGATACAGGTCAGTTTGGAGACAATTCCGAATGTTTGGGGGCATTTCGGGTGATTTGGGAAGTTTTTGGTGATTTTTTGGGAATTTTTGGGGCGGGTTTTGGGTCAAATTCAGGTGGTTTTGGGGCTGAATTTGTTTTTTTTCGTGGGGGGGTTGGGTGCATTTGCATAGTTTGGGGTCAAATTAGAGGTTTTTGGGTCGAATTTGGGTGATTTGGGATCAGATTTGGGGGGGGTTGGGTCGAATTTAGGGGTTTTTGGGTCAAATTTGAGGTGATTTCAGGGTCAAATCCAGGGGGTTTTACAGGGTTTCTGGGGTCAAATCCAGGGGACCTTGGGGTGAATTTGGGTGGAATTTGGGTGATTTTGGTTTTTCTGGGGTGAATTTGGGTGGTTTTGGGTCGAATTTAAGGGGTTTTGGGTCGAATTTGGGGGGAATTTG
>NW_020926058.1:30077-45444 GCF_003984885.1 Neopelma chrysocephalum
GGAGGAAGGGGAGCCTTGGCCTCACCTGCCCAGCTCAGGTGGGTGGCACAGAATTGGGGTGGCCTGGCAAGGCATGAACATATTTCTGAGTTCTGGAGTGCCTTGAAACCTTTCCCTGTCAGGTTTCTTTCCCTGATTTCCTGGGGTCCAGCATCCCAGGTGTCTCTTCCTTTGTCCAAAGTCCAATGGCAGAGGATTGACTAACTCCCAAGGGGGCTTTGGAATGAAAAGGGTTCTGTTCAGATTGGCCAAGGAATGCAGTAAGAAAGGTGAACCTCCTTTTAATGCCTGAAACAGATAAGAATAAAAACGCTGGAGAAGGTCCCATTTTATTTGGAGTCCCCCCTGGATTTTTCATGGCTAAAACTCTCTAATGAGCAATTGAACAGAAGGGTGAAGGGCAGGAGCCTTTGACTTCCCCAGTGCACTTAATTGTCTTGTTCTCCTCTCTTCCAGGCCAGGACAAAGCCCTGAATCCAGCCCAGCTCTGCCAAGTGCCCTGGGGTGTGAGCAGCCAAAGGCAAGAGGCTGCAGCCCCGCCGGCCGGCGCTGGGGGCTCCTGGTGCTGCCCGTGGGGTGGGGTAAGTCAGAGGGACACGTTTCTCTCCTCCTGCCTGTTGGCATTTGCTCCCTAGGCACTGGATGTGTAAGGAAGGATGGAGTAGCAGGGCAGGGGAGTATTTCCAAACTGTATGAATGTTGCCCCCGGGTTAGGGATGGAGCAGCGATGGGGGTGGTTGGGTTTGGCCTGGGCCGGTCAGGATCAGCCATAAACGACCCACCAGAACCTGAACCCTCACTGGACATGTCCAGCCCCTCAAGCCATTAATTTTCAACAGAGGACAAATGATTGGTACTTCTTCTAATCTGTGGAGAATTTCCTTTGGAATGATCAGCCAGAGAGTGTATCAGTGCAAAGCATCTTTTGGGGTCTTTTTTTTTTGGTTTGTTATTTCCTGTCTGGCTTCAATGAGTTTGGTGTGCTCCTGTTAAGAAAGCAGCATGTTTTTATCTTGAAATTTGGGGTGGTTTGGTTTGTTTAGGGGTTTTCCCCCCACTGACTCGGGTCTTCCGTGCATAGTCCGTGTTGTCCTACAGGACTGCTTTGGTTCTGGCTCAGAGAGAGAGAAGGGAAGTGGCTTTTCCTCATCTTGAATGTTTCCAAGCAGAAGTGGGGCATTGTCCTGCCCCTCCCCAAAGCACTGCAGGCACCTGGGAGTAGCTCAGGGCTTATAATAAGGTTCCATCAAACATGCTGGAAGCCAGCAGGGTCCTGTGGGAGACAAAACACAAACAAAGCCCCCCTTCCCATACTAACAACTTAATATCTACTTGAGGTGTCTGTTTGTGACCCCAGCTCACACATGCCCACCGCGGGAACCTAAATTACCATGGCTCCCAAACTTTCAGGAACTTAAACTCACAGTGATTTTAAGGCTGGCAGCTGCTGTCTCACTGCCCCCACCAGGGCCATAAAAACCCATATCCACTAGCACCCTCAGGGGACAGAGTATCACTGGCCCCACGCAGGTTAATTCAGAAAAGTCACGGCATAACGTACAAAAGAGTCACAACAACTAATTTTTCACAACCATCGTGAAAACAAAGCTTCTTGACTGCATCCCAAGCAGTGCTGCAGTTAATTCTCTAATTGACTTCTCTCTACAAAGCCTGCTCTTAAAAATCCAACCTTTTTGGAAGGCACAGTTGCGTCTGGAAGAGGCCCTGCTCCCTCAAAGGAGAAACCAGCTCCTGGGGGCTGTTGGATTCCACAAATTAGATGCTATTTGCCATGCCAACTTGACGAACACAACCACAAACCCCCTAAAGAGGGCTTTCAACACAATCAGATCCCAAACATAGGCATAAATTAATCAATCAATTCAAAGGTCCAACTTTTTCCTCTCCAAGTCAAATTCAATACTATTCTTAAACTCTTTCTCTAAACCCGACTGTAACATGTGTGCGAAGGGATCCAATTGCCTATGTGCACCCAGCACCTGGTGCTTGCTGACCAAAAACACAAACACACTATATAAACACTTTTTCCTTAATAAAGTTACCAAAACCCAAAGTTATCTCCCTGCTGCCTCAGCTGTTGAGGCTGCGGCCCCCCTCCACCCGGGGGAGGGGGAGGGAAAAGCAGCTAGGAACTGTTTTTACTCCTTTTTTTTTTTCTTGACTCCCTACAGCTGCAGCTGCCCAGCACCCCCCACTAGGAGAGAGGAGGAGGAGGAAAAAAAACGGCCTGGAAAAGTGGCCAGACAGAAGATGCTTTTTATTTTTTTCTTTTTTTTTTTTCTTTCTGCCTGCTGCAGTTTTGTTGCTGGGCTCCTGCCGTCCCCTGTGCTGAAAAATCTGTCTGCCCACATGGAAATCCTTCTCCAAGCTCACCCATGCATCCCTACCCTGTCTGTGCCATGCCCTGCGTGTGCTGCCATACCCACTTCTTCCTCCTAGCTGGACCAGCCTCCCACCCCATGCTTTCACCTCCAACTGCTGCAAGCTGGCAGTGGGATGCTGGGCAGAGGGGCCAGCACACTGCTGTGCCCACAGTGGTGTGGGACAGGGCACATGGAGGTAGTGGTGGCCAGATGACAGGAGCACCCATGTACCAAACAACACCCTCTCCCACTCTGCCCCCCTCTGTGGCTGGTGCAGAGGCTCCCCTGGACACTAGGGCACTGCTGGGGACACTAAAACGTCCTTCCTTCCTTTCCACTGGGACTCTCTAGCTCCTCACATCATCCAGCCCTGTCTTGTGGCAGAGGGTACATAGCACAGTTCATACTGACCCTGGGGGTCTCATCCACACCTCATTCAGTGCTTCCACAGGGAGCAGGGCGGACATCAGGACTCTGGTTCATACCCCTTCAGTCATGGCCTCTTAGAGGCTGTAGCACCAGGCAGGTGATAACAGTGCTTGCAGAAAAGAAACAAGCTCTGGGTCCCTTGGAGGCCACTACAGGTGGCTCTCAGCCAAGAGCATCCTGGGGGCTGGTGGGGGATCCTGAGATCTTGGATTCACTTTTTGGAGGGTGTAAACCATAGATGTGACAGAGTCTCTCAAAAAGTAACTCTTATAACTATGAAATACCTTCCAAAAATGGGAAAAGGCAAAATATATTCCCATTCTTTTGAGGCTAAAGGAAGAAATGGAGACAGTTGGATTAAATAACTACATGCAATTATTTCTCTTCCTTGATTTTTTACAATAACCTCTTGTGGCTGGTGCTTCTACTGAATTGCTAATGGAGACACTGAGTTGTGAACCAGATCAGGCTTTGCTTCTGTATTTCCTGATTCTGCTGTAAATAAGCTCATTAAGCTGTTTGGTGCTTGTTAGATCTTGCTGTTACTGATGAAATAAACAAGATTTTAAGACACGTTTAGTTCTTAGTTTACAAATCTATTTTCTTCTTAAAACCACTCAATAATATTCTGAAACTAAATACCAGAGCAAACATGAAGCAAGGATGTTTTGCTACCAAAATCTGGTGCTTGGTTAGTGGTAGAATTGGTTTCTCCAGAGCTCCACACTTGCATGGCTGCTTTGAGTCCCTGGATCAGGGTGGATGGCTGCCTGCTCCAGGACACTGCAGCATGGAGCATTGTAGGCATGCTGTTCCCAAATCTCTACATGAGTCTGTGTGTCACGAGAGCAGCCCCAGAGAGGGGACTGGGGGAGGTGTTCAGGAGGGCTAATGGGTGAACTAGATACTGGTTCCCCCACAGTGAAACGTTGGAGTGGAAAAGCACTTGCAGAAAGACAGAGCAGTTAGTTTATGAAGCCATTGCACATCTAACAGATGTGTTTTCCATGCTTGCATTTTCTCCTCTTCTCAGGTTCCTGGGCATTCTGATTTTGGGAGGGAACTGTGGGAAGCATACATACATTACCCTCTCTGTGCTGAGCACAAGGCACTAGTGGCACTGTTTATCCATAATACACAGAGTTGCTAAGGCAAAGCATTCCTGAAAAAACAGGAGCCACGAAATATTGCCTTACACACGTGTGCTCCAATGGAACGTGCTCAAGGGACACAGCACAAAGCTTTGTAGTTAGTATGGTAAGAAACATTTCCTATTTTTCAAATACTCACTGTGCTTGTGACTTTTTATCATCAATAACAGTACAAGGTTTTTATAAAGAGTAACTACTGTTTTTTCTGTTCATCTGTTGGATGGAAGAAGTTAGAAGGATGTTGAAGACTGGGTTTAGATCAGATTGATTTTCTACTTTGCCAAAATCAAAGATTGTGAGTTGGTAAATGCTAATTGTTAACTGTAGTGCTGCCGTGACAAATAAGGGGTCTCTTGGCATGTTGCTTTATAGCTGTGGCAGTGTGAGGTTTTAAGTGTGTTTTCTTCTGCCCAGCATCACAACAGACTTTATCTTCATGTTAAATGTGCCAGATTTACAGGCCTCTAAATGGGAGCAGAGTGTGTCAGGGAAAACATATTTGCTACCGGTTTAGGTAGGTGTTTGCACGGAACATAACTTCTAAAAGTACCTTGATTCTTTTATCTCAGACCTTATCATATTACATGAAGGCTCTGCTGGTTGCTGTTAAAGAACAGCATCATGCAGTTCTGGAATATGGGGTCGAAGTATACTGTTGTACTGACATTTACTGTTGCTCTATTTCTGAAAGTTATTTGACTTTCTTTTTCTATGTTAGCCATTTTATAAATGGAGTTAAAGACAAGTTCTTTTTTGCCCTGTGAAATGTAGGATTTGAGAAAATGCAATATTAGAAATAATAATTGAAAGGAGGGTAGCATCTAAATGGAAATTGTATGGATGCCCCGCCCGAGGGGTCCCAGTCCCGGCCCCGCCGCCCCCGCGGGCTCCCCCCGCGCTGCCCCAGCGCTGCCATGCGCGCTGCTCGCGGCGCCACTCAATTTACCTTCCCCCCAGCGCCTCTCACGCGGGAAAAAAGGGTTCCGCCTCCCCGGGCAGCCGCATTCTGACAAGCTTCATGTTTCCGGCCGGTCAAGTTATGGTGGGGACACACGGGCCAGGCCCTCTGACTGCGGCCGCTTTGGGCGTAACCAACCGGGAGGAAAAGCCAGGGGCGTTTTCCGCAAATACGCGAGCGGAAATTAACCTAAACAAGCGAACGGCTCTCAAAGTAACGTTTTTGCCTTTTGTCTCTAATACGGGACTCTGAAACTGTGCCTCCAGCGGCTCCGTCCTTTCAGAAGGAGCGGGAAGGAAGGCGCGGCCGGTGCCCCGCCCCCCGCTCGGGGAGCAGCTGTGGTAGCGCCCGGGCGCGCGGTTCGAAAGGCGCGGGCAGCGCGCGCCGGGTCCGGGTGGTGCTCGCGCCCCCTCAGAGCCGAGTCCGGGTCCGGGGGCTCCGCTCCTCCCTCACAGCCGAGTCCGGGTCCGGGTCTGAGGGCTCCGCTCCCCCCGCACAGCCGAGTCCGGGTCCGGGTCTGAGGGCTCCGCTCCCCCCGCACAGCCGAGTCCGGGTCCGGGTCTGAGGGCTCCGCTCCCCCCGCACAGCCGAGTCCGGGTCCGGGGGCTCCGCTCCTCCCTCACAGCCGAGTCCGGGTCCGGGTCTGAGGGCTCCGCTCCTCCCGCACAGCCGGGTCCGGGTCCGGGTCCGGGTCTGAGGGCTCCGCTCCCCCCGCACAGCCGGGTCCGGGTCGGAGTCCGAATCGGAGTCCGAGTCCGGGTCCGAGTCCTCCTTTCTCCGCTCCCTGAGCGCCGAGTCCTGCCGACCTCTCTCAGAGCCGAGCGGGTATATAGAAATGTGGAATATGTACTGTCAATGTACAAGCATGCGTAAATATACACATTTATGCGATATATCCACACGTGTGATATACGTGCGTATGCTTAGGGTGAGGAGAGGTGTTTTCCTGTTTGTCGAAGTGTTTATCGACTTAAAAATAATTAAGTAATGGGTATTTGTTTTCTGGAGTTAAAGCTCTTTGCGGTCATAACTAGTCTTTGAGTCTTCTGCAGTCTGGCGAAAGCCTTGGGTTCAAGTAGCTGAAGCAGTTTGTGTGTCCTGTTATTGCTGTTAAAAGAGGGGTCAGCAAACCTGGGGTAAAGTTCTGGCTGCTGAAATATTTTTCTTTTTTCCCCGTCGTGCTCTTTATTATGACCATAACTTTCCTCACTGTATCCAGTTAAAATAAAAATCCCCCCAAACTAATAGGGTGCGTTAAAAGTTGAGAACTTCTATTTCTTGCATGTTGGCATTTAATGCATCAAATTGCTTCAAAATGTCAGGGTCAGTCATGATTAGGTACAATCTTGGCGATTCTTTAATTGCATAGTCTTTATTTACTCACGGCGTTTTTGGTGCAAAACATGTTTTAATGTTATTTTCTTATAAGTCTTATTCAGATGCTGTTTCTTATGAAATAAACCAACAAAATCCTATTCCCCCCTCATCCCTTTCTATTGAACAATGTAAGTGTGGATCTTGCAGGTACAATAGGGATGGTTTAAAAACACATGAAGTCAACTTAGGTTTTTTTCCTGGTTGAAAATATTACTCCCTCAGTGTTAAGCTTGCATAATATCCTCTACAGTCCTCTGAATGTGTCAGATCTGGGCTGGATGTCAGGTTATTATTATTTTCCCTGAAAACTGAGGTTTATTTATTTTGAATTATTTGTGAAACGTGGTTTCAGTTTGTGCCTCTTTCCTGGTGTTTAATCAAAAGGCAGATCATGCTGCTGTGTCAGGGACAGCTGTGCCTCATCTCACCAGCTGAGTGTTGGCTGAATTGGTCGCAGCTGGATCCTGGTTTTAAATCTGATTAGGACTGGGTTTTACCTGTAGAGCAGTTTGTTGTTCTATTACAGCAAATTTAAACCAGCTGCATCTGCTCCTGGATCAAGTCATGATTAGTTAAAAAGATCCTTAAAGCCTTTGACCCCATTAGATTCCTCATTTAACTTTGTCTTTGGAGGCTGTGCAGTGATCTGTGTCTTAAAATTATTTTGGCTTTGATTGGATTTAATTAATTCTTTGAGGAATCAATGCAACAAAATTACACTTTTTTTTCAAAGCTAATATGTGTTTTGAAGAAAACTCTCCTTCTTTTTTTTCTTTTTCTGTGTGAAGTCAGAGATTAGTTCTTTGTCCCGTCCCTGCTGATATCTGGGAGCTGCCTGTATTCACGGGTTTGCCGAAGGTACGATTTCTCCTGTTCGTGATGCTTTTAGCTGAGTGAGTGGTGTTTTGTAGGAAGGTTCGTTACATTCAGAATTATGGAACAAGTGACTTTTCTGCTCCTGTAACATCAGCTTGGGTGGACTCTCTGGGGTTTAAGTAGGTGTTAAGTTGATGACAGGGCACTGTAGTGTTAAGGACAGTTTTACTGCAAGCTTTATTCTGTTTTCAAGCTGGCGACAGAACTCCTGTCAAATTTGTTTCCTAAGGATCAAGGTTCAAATATTAGTTTAATCTTCCATAGCAAACAGAATTCTTTACGGAGATATAAATTCCTGTAGGTGTCAGAGCTACCTGGGATGTTTAAAACCGGTATGTACCAGTTTTTCAGTTTTCAAAACTGATAATATCCAATTAATTTGTCTCATTTTAAGGAGAGAGGTAGGAGAAACAATTGCCTAATGTTACATTTGCATTTTTAAAAAATTAATTCTGTGTTTGTTTGTTCCTGAGAAATATAGTTATTTTGTTTTGTGGAGTAACACTGATTCTGAGAAATGGACAACAACGTTTATCAAGTTTATGAAGATGAAATCCAGGCACTGGAAGAAGAAATAAAACTCTTGACAGAAAAGTACGAAGATATCCTGCGAGAATCCACCTTTTTTTCTGAGGAGGAGATATTGAAGTCAATGTATGCCTTTTTTCACACATTGCATTAATGGTATTTCTGTGTCAGAATTGTTTGGGATAAGGAAAGTCCTAACGCAGAGGCAAAAGCTTATTTTTACAGTGCTGATCTTGTTTAGAAAATGGGCTATATAGGAAAAAAATGAAAATACTAAATATCTGATCTATTTTTGCTGTCTTCTGTTGGTGGTTTGTGGATTTTTAGGGTTTTGCTTTCTTTGTCCTTTAAAAGGCAGTCCGAGCACGATGTCAGGGGTGTTACTGTGTGGGCCCTGCAGAGCTGTTGACTGCAAAGGCCACGTTTCCATTGTGCCCTGTCAAACAGCTCAGGGGGTGTTTATTTGGGAAAAAGGGAAAAAAAGAGAGAGGTTGGGGCCATGCAGAGGTGTGACTCGTGATGTGCTAAAGAAGTGCCACGTTGTGGCTTTTAAATTCCATTATTTAACTGATATTTCATAGTAAATATATAATCCATGGATAAAATAAGTCATTTAGATGAGTAAAGGCATCTTAGCTCATTTTTGTTGGATGTTCCTTGAAATGGACACTCGCACCTCCAGACTTGTAATAAAGGCTGTGTCTACCTGGCAGTGAACAGAAAGTGTTTGTGTAAATCTGAGTAGTTTGCTGTTCCCAGCAATATAATCCAACTGAGATTTGACTCCTTGAAAACTGATCTTGATCTGGAAACCATCAGATCACATTTCGGGTGTCTCTTATTTAGTGATTTTACTGTACTGGTGGGACAAAACCCCTTCTTACGTCCAGCTCTTTTGCCCTTTTGATTTTTTTTATTTTTTTCTTTTTCCATTCTAGAAAATCATTCCAAAGAGAAACGCAGGGAGAATCTAAGGGACATGAATCTCCGTCAGACCTGAAAGCTCAGCTTGAAAATCTAGAAACAGATCTGTCCTTTTTGATGAAACTTACTGGTTTTCAGTTCACAAGTCATTCCAAGAAAACAATGGAAAAAAGTAAGGAGTTTTGTACCCTTTTCAGTACTGAGAATATTGGTGCAGTTCATTACATCTGCAAACCTGTGTTGTAATTCTACTTCCAGTGTTAGCAGAGAGACAATTATTTTGAAATACAATGAGATTTTCTTTATTGACAAAACAGTTTGAGTAAATATTGTGCTTTGCGTAGTGGGAAAGTGACGGACTCCTGGGAAACCTGTTGTGTTTCTTTTAACATGTGTAATTCTTTATATGATGGCTGGTATCAGTTGGGAAGAAATGCAGCAATTGTTGAGTAGAATCGTAATTGATTGTTTTGTTAACTGTTGTTTTATAACAGCTAGAGACAGAACAGTGCAGAAGCACAGGTTGTCCGGGAATTGTCACTCCCTGTCTTTTCAACTGGAATTCCAGCTTCTTGAAGTGCAAGTAAGGATCAGTGTATATTTAAAAAAAAAAAAAGGCAACTACCAAGCAAAAAAAACAAAACTTCAAATGGACAAATGTCAGTGCTGGGGTTTTTTTAGAGTTAACGTGATTGAACCGATAGTATAGATTGGACTGACAGTAAACTGCCTTGTTATGTAAAGATGCCATTCCTAATCTTAAGAAAAGCCATATTATGAATTTGGAAATTGAGTATTTAATAGTCACACGTGGATTGCATCGCTTGAAACTGCAGGACTTCAGCTGACAGAGGTTGTTCTTCAGCCTCTGAAGTCCATATGTGACTTGAAACTTGCAGTCCTTGAGATGCCACTTTACCATTTGCTTGTATAAAACTTAGCTTTGAGCATAGAAACATCCTGCACCAGTCATGAGGCCCGGTGAGATGTTTGTTCCTCTCTCAGCTGCGTCTCCTGCAGGACGATGACATCTTGTGGTGTCGGTGGAGCTCAGAGGAGGAATAGGGTGTTAAATTTCCTGATAACGGCGTTGGTGATGCTTAAAGCCATTGCACCACCGTGTGGCAGCACTCGGCTGCCTAATGCCTGCAGTTGGGGCTACTTGAGCGCTGAGATCACCAGAGGGAGATGGGCAATACCAGGTGTAGAGATATTGTTTAAAACCCACTTGAAAAAGTATAATTTTGAGTTAATTTTTTGATGAATTGTTTTTCTTTTGTACAAGTACATGGCCAGCTCTGACTTACCCCCTCTGCATTGCATATTAAGTTGTATCAGTTTACCTGAAGTTTGGATTGCCACTGTTTTGTGCATTTGTGTGGTGTGGGTGATGGAAATGTTGTGGAAAATGGTAAATTGCTTCAGCAGGCACCAATGAAGAGTACAGTTTTTAACTGGGCCACAATACACAAGTTTGGGGGTTTATTTTTGGTGTTATGTAGCCAAGTCAAGAAGGGCACTTTCTGTCCCTTCATTTGAGTTCTTGTGATTGCAGATGAACTTGAATGTGATGGAAGTTTTACCATTGACTGAATTATCCTGGCACAGGTTGCCCAGAGAAGCTGTGGCTGCTCCATCCCTGGAAGTGTTCCAGGCCAGGTTGGACAGGGCTTGGAGCAACCTGGGCTAGTGGAAGGTGTCCCTGCCCACAGCAGGGTGTTGGAACCAGATGATCTTTCAGGTCCCTTCCAACCCAAACTATTCTGAGACTCTATCATAGTGTGTTCTAGCTGTTGAACAAATTATAACAGAATGGTTTGCTTAGAGTTGCAAAAGACTACCATTGTGCCCAATTCTGTATTTTCATTTGGTTAGGAATCTTTAAACCAAATAGATTCTGATAGAATTAAAAAATTTAAGCTTAAGGATGCTATTTTTAAGGTGTGCCTTTTTGTAATTTATATGATAAAAAATTACTCTTTTCCATTCCTTTATAGTGCAAAAGCTTATCTCATGATTAGGTTGCCGACAACTGCAATCAGAGATTTTGCCTAGTTCCAGCTGGCTGTTCCTGTGGTGTAAAAGGAATGGCACCGTGGTTGTGCCACAGCCTTCATACGCTGTGCAGGTCACCCTGCAGTGAAGTCAGTACATCCTGAGGATGCAGGAGTCCACCTCCATAACTTTCAGGAAAACTGTGACTTCAGGCCAGATTAAGACCTGGTGGTTCAGCTTTAATTTTTTTGTACCTCTGGCTTCTTGCATATAAAAGAAGCCTGTTTTGTAAGAGGTGGCATTAACACGGTATTCAGAATAACCTGCCCTGACATCAGCACGAGCAAGGTAGTGCACAGGTGTTACCTGTGGTGAGAAATAGAAGGTGACAGCTGGTTTTGGGAAGTGCCCAGCAGGTAACAGATACCTTGGTTTGCAGCAGAAGGTCAAGAACAGTTTTTTTCACACAGTTAGCTGTAGCTGTTTGTTCTGGTAGTGAAGTTACAGTACAGTTAACTCAGCTCCATAGGATTAGGAGAAGACACGAACAATGAGCTTGAAAATGTGCCAGAACAAGTGTAAGCCTCTTGAGGAAGCAATGATTCAGGAAGAGTTGCTTTCTTGGCAAGAGCTTTCCTTTTAAACCTTTTTGTTTGGCCCCAAGGTGACATTTTGGTGTGCTAGTGACCCACTCCTTGGGAATCCAGTTCCTCCCGAAGGCAGCACATCAGCTGGTGGCTGCTGGCAGCTTCTCTGCCACTCCCTGCACGTGCTGAACCTTCTGCTCTAACCCTAAAATGATTTTTCCTAGTGTTACTTAGTCAATCCACTAATCTTTGTAGTGCCTTGGTTTGCTTTTCCCATCTTTAGTGCTGGCAGTGTTGGCAGCACTGCTGTCCAGCCAGTGCAGATTGCTGAGATCTGTGTGCTTTTAACTCCAGCTTGGCTGGTTTCCTCTGTTGCCATTCCCATTTGCTTGTAGTGACTGGGGTATAAGAAAAAAAAAGTAGCAAGTCTCCAGTTTCAAGTGAAGCATTTGCTGTGTTCTTCAAACCCTGATTTTAAGCTTTTTCATTGACTGTTATCTAATCCATTACTCTGGTGTGTTCAAGAATGCACAGAAAAACAACATTGATTTCATTTGTGGCTTTATTTCTATCCTCTGACCTTCTTTTGTCCCTTTTAACAGGTTGTCAGATATTTTAATGTAGAATAATTTTGGTCTTATTATTATGCACACATTCCTGAGTAGCAGTTATTATTGTAAAAAGGGACAGGAATTTGAGGCAAAACTATAGGCTTTAAAATAAAATAATACAAAGGAAAACTGACAGATCAAACCTTATATTTGATTTTTCTGTTATATGTGGCAGCTAGGGGTTGTGTTGGAAAATGAGAAGAATCTTTAAGAAGTAGACTTGACGTGAAAGGAAGTAGATGAACATTCTTTTATACGTATATATTCTCTATGCTGACAAGTTCAGGTGTTATTCCAAAAGCCTTGTTGTGTGGATAATACTGCTACTGTTGAAATGAAGGAAACTGTCCACACACACAAGCTGTAGTTAAAAAAAATGCTATTTTAAGAATTGTAGCACTTGGAAAAAAGTATATGCAAATGCTTCTACTTTATATGCAAATAGACATATATTTTTCTCCTTGCTAGAGGAATTTCTAAAATACTGTGTTGTTACTTCTCCAACCTAGAGCAAAGAGAAGGTGTCTTCTGTTATTACTGATCTCAACATTATAATGGAATCTGGAGAAGATTCTGGTATAAGCAAGTTTGTGTCAAGGTAAGCTGGAATTGTTTGCTCAAGGGAAGTCCTTGTGTGGGATATTAAATGCAGTACTGAGTTTTCCTGTACATTTGTGTCTTTGCTATGCCATGTACCCTTAGCCCAGCCTGAACCCTTCCAGTCCCTTGTCTGTATCCTGGAGAGAAGATGAAATGCATATAATTTGTTAAGGCCTGAAAAGATTTTAAATTCATATTAAACAGAAAGAGGTTTTGGATTCTAATATGTTTTATAGCTGTTGGAAATTGTTTGGTTCAGGGAAAGGTATAACAATGTAATCTCAGCTATTGCATTTTAATGTTGTGTGAGCTGTTACTCAGATCTGTCTGTGAGCTGCAGATGTGCAGTGTGGGTGAGTAATCAAGTGCATATCCAGAACCCCTCTCTAGTATTTGCCTGTTTCTGGTTCTCTCAGCTCACCAGTCCATTTCTCTTTGTATCAGGATTTATTTCACTGATATTTGAAAACCATAGAATGTAGTTTAAAAACCCGGAATGGAGTATTTGTGCAATAGCTGAAGAAAATTTACATGCTAAAACTTAAGCTTATGAATGAATGTTATTTTTTCATTATTTTCTGGAGTATATCAACTTCTTGTGGTAACATGAGTAATGATCAAATTACTTGTGTGCAGTATTCCACTGAATTCTGCTAGCAAGCTCTTCTGGGAACAAATCTATTATTACTGGCTAATTGACTTCCTCCTGTTCTTGAAGTGATTTCTTTTGTTTTATGTTATTTTTTGAGGAGGGAGAGGGAAGGCCAAAAGAGTGAAGAGAAGGGTCTGTTGAGTTACCTCAGGCTTCAGTAGTCTGTTCTGAAAAGTGAATTTTTTTACTCAGAGACTTGGAAATTTCCATATGAACCTACTAAAGGTAGTGAGTGGTATAACTGAGAAGAGTAGCTGACTGCTCTCAGGGATTTAGAAGAGGGAATTGCCCTGGTTTATTTATGAGTTTTTTGTGACAGCAGAAGTGTATTGGAACTTAACAGTCACACTGGGAAGGAATGTGTTGCAGTGGTGGCAGACTTTACTTCATCCTGGCTGGAGCTCTGCTGTCCTGTCCCTGTCCCTTCACCACCCTGGTCCTTTTCCACATTGCACCAGCATTCATGAGGGCACACAAGTTTCCAGGAATGATAAAAGATGTCAGTAAATCGAGAAGTACTTTCTCCCGAGCCTCTCCTTGCACATCCCACCTTGTGTCTGTCGACTCTTGAAGCCCCGTGGCCAACGGGATCAACGGGGTCACTTGGTTGAAAAAGGAGCTGGAGGGTGGGGAGTGACCCAACCTTGTCCCCCCACAACTCCTTCAACACTCAGTTTTCCTATTTGACTTGTCCTGCAACGTCACAGTGTCTGTTGCCAACCTAAGGCAGTAAATAGGTGGGGCTGATGCTGACAGGGCCTGCTTTGACAGCACCCCACTGTTCCATGGGCTGGTTCTGCCTGGCATCTCCCTTTATGGCCATTTTCTCACTCCCCTTGCTTGTTCTTGTTTCAGTTGTAATCCCCTCATGTCCAGTTTCAGGCTTTTCCCAGCTCACCCTTAGAACCAGCTGCTCTTAGAATCCTGATTCCTACCTCTTCCCTCCCTTTCCCTCCATTCTTGACCAGCTAAATCTGGTCTCCCTCTGTATTGTTCCTTCTTTTCAGCCTCCCTCCCGCTTTGTTTTTCTTCTTTTGCTTCCTCAGCCCTGTCTTGCCAAATCCATTGTCTAGCTCTGTTCTGTTTTGTCTCCTGGCCTGGATTTTTTTCCTTCTCAGTTTTATAATTTTTTTTGGCTTCATTTTTTTTCATAATGCGTGAGAGAAAAGGGTCTTTAAGAGCACCAGAGTTAAAAACTTGGCATTCAGTTGTAATTCCCAGGCCCTTCCTGCTTTGGAAGAAAACAAGGGAATGCTAGAACACTTCTTAAAGGAAGCAAAATTCAGCAGTCTGATTTCAACCAGGTATAAACAGTACATCTATATATAAAAATGGCACATCTTCTATTTTTACATAATTTCTTTAAAATTTTTGTGGCAATAAGAGATGTATGCAAATGGAATCACAACATCTAGTTGTCTAGTTTTGGATTTTACTTGTGTCCCCTTTCACCAGTTATCACTTATGTTACACTTTATTTTTGAGAACTACAATATGTAAGAAAACTATTGTTAGTCATTTTTTTCCTATGTTTTTTTGGACTTGGCAGCCCGTTAATTGTTGGGTGAGTTAATCTTTGCACGGATTCGTTAGTCAAATAGGGCTTTTTAGGCAGTATGAAAACTGCTCCTTCTTTTTAGTTAGACCCTAAGTCAGAGTGAAGGATTTGGGAAATGTCTGCACTGTATTAAATGCTGCGTGGGCAAGGTATCTGGGAAATAAAGGGAAGCAGGAATTCTTGCCACAGCTTTGAGTCTTGCCTTGGTTTTATGTGTTAGTGCAGGAAGTCTTGCATTCTTCAGCAGGTTAAAATAGATTTCCTCTCTTAAAATAGTTGAAGGAACATATTAAAGGAGGCTTAAATACTTTTAGAACAGTTAAATGTCTTGTGTGCTTTTGTGTTTAGTTGGTGATACTTTGTGAAAGTGAAAGGGTGTTTGGAGGAAGGGCCTGTGATTTTAAACTGATACAGGTACTCTCTGCCTGAATATGCTTTTAGGTGGTTTTGGATGACTTCTCTGTAACATGGATGTTGGTGTTGGAAATGGGTGTTTTCTGCTCCTACTGGATTTTTTTTTAAATCTGATGACACTTTGTAATGCTAAATTCTTTGGAAAAAAAGTCTTTAACGTCCATTCTATTAGCACTTTATTATTTTATACCTCATTTTCTTGGTATTTAGCATTTGTTGTAGTTGAATTCAGCATGAGAAATTCGGCTTGAGAAAGGTCAAGTCATGGACTTGAAGATTTGCAAATCTGCCAGAAGAGCATATTAGCTCTGAACATTTCTCTT
>NW_020926059.1:0-2110 GCF_003984885.1 Neopelma chrysocephalum
AGAGCTCTCCCCTGTACTCTGTCCCCTGGAGAATGGAGTATAGGCCCAATGTAAAGATGTGCTTATATGAACACTTTTTTATATTTTGTATGAGGACTTTGTACGCCAAAAGTGAATTTTTCATGGTGTGTAGAATTACCCAGTGGGGCAGGAACATTGCCTGGAAATTCTTCCAACTCGATGTGGATGTGGCCGAGAGAGAACCCTGTTTTAAAGCCTTTGAACTGTATGAACACACCTCCTTACAAACCCAGTCCCACTTGTTCTGGTGTGCAAAGGGAACCAATTTACTGTGAGACCTGGAGATCCCCTTTGAGTCTTGGCTGAAAAACAGGTGTCTTAATACGTGAGGTGTATTTGTTGGGGATCCCCCTCGATGGGATTTAAAAATCAATACTTGCTGTGGAATTCTGGGACTCATTTCAAGCCCCAAATGTACTTGATGGACCCCTGGACTTGCAAGACAAGCAGCTCTCCTGCCCCACTTGGGTTGGCTTGGGGGTGTTCCTGACTCATCACACAGGTCTGAGGTGGGGGGTGGTGCTGCCATCCATTTGCCCAAATCGTGTCTCTCCTTACCCTTGGCAGGAAGGACAGGGCAGGAACTGAGTGGTCCTGAACAAAGCTGAGACTGGATCACTGATACATGTGCCCCAGATTATTATACGGTGGGGCAAAGGATAGATTTTCATCTTTGGGTATTTTTTACACCTTCTGTAGTTATAACACACCACCAGTGGGCCTTGGAAAGTACCCCAGGGCAGGTGCCTGCCCTCAGGAATTGGTCCAGGTGTGTGTTCAGAGAGCTGAACTTGGGAGTGCAGCAGGTGTCAGAAATGGCTTTACAAACTGGGTTGGCGTTAGATATGTTACTGTGAAAGGAACAAGGGATGTGTGGAATGTTAAATCTTACTAAATGTTGTGTTGCCATTCACAATGTAACGGCATCAATTGAAAACACCTGAGCCAAAATGAAAAAATGGCTGATCAAACATCAGAACTTTTGCAATCACTCCAACCCAAGGACTGGCTTCAAGGAATTGGCCCCAATTCCTGGCTGATGTCCATGTTCTCATCCTTGGGACTGGCGGGGTGGGGGCAGTGGCTGATGAGGATTGGGTTGATGGTTGCAATTGGATTTACATTTGTAATGATTGGAATAGCTGATGGACGTGGTATGATTACTCTTGTTGTTGTTTCTGCTGTTTGTGTCTTTTCTGCTCTGTCTTTTCTACGTGCACATCACCCTGATGGAAAACCCGTGAACTGAGGAAAAGTCCCTGGCAGAGAGTGTTTGAGCCATGGGGTGGGGCAAGGACTTCAATGCAGTTGCCTGTCTCCAAACCCTGTCAAAGCCACAGAAGGAACTTGCTGTAAGAGAAGCCACCGGACACAAAATCCCCGCTGTGCAGACTGTGAGAACTTGGGATAAGCCCAGAAGGGAGGAATCTGCAAGAGGAAAGAGCTCATTCCAGGCAGGTGGTGAGGCAGATCTGGGGAACCTCCTCATTCCTGCATCTCAACAAAAATTCCCACTGTGGCAGCCTGGGGGAAAGGAAACAACTGCTTACACATGTGCCATGCCAAGTAATGGGAGTGGGATCTAGGCCCCTTTTAAACTCCATGAGTTCAAGGAAGGCAGTAAAACTTAGGAGATTGATGTATCTCACCATACTCAGCGATAAGGTTCCCATCTGCAGCGGACACTTTTATAGCATGGAGGCAAGAGGTACCTGCACTACCACTTCATGAGGTAAAGATGATTGACTGTAGTCAAGGGGGGGCTGTGGCAGGAGGGCCTACCCCGAGAAGGCCTAGAATCCCATCAGAAAATGCTCACAGTGCAAGCTCTCATGCAAGCTGGCTGTGGTGAGTTCCTGGTGGCACCATGGTGGTGGGTTTTGGTGTTGAATGATGCTAAAACCAGCCTGGTTCACCAAACTCCAAACACATCCTGCTGTTTGAAGTTGGCTGTGGCAGATAAGCTGGTGGCTGGCCTGTGAATTTGTGACTAGCAGTCAATCACTTTATACTATAAAAGTCCAGTCCACTTTTCTGCAGTCAGGTTCTTCAAACATAACCCTTTTGGGGTGTATGTGTGGAGATTCCT
>NW_020926060.1:0-230 GCF_003984885.1 Neopelma chrysocephalum
ATGCTCACCTTGCTCACCGGTATTCACCCGGACTGCCTCCCCTCTGGTGCCTATAGCCTCCTGGGCTGAGGGCTCTGCATCTAAAAACAAACAAAAAGAAAAAACAAACCCAAACAAAGAAAAAAACAAACCCAAACAAAGAAAAAACAAACCCAAACAAAGAAAAAACAAACCCAAACAAAGAAAAAACAAACCCAAACAAAAAGAAAATCCTTAATGCACCAAGTAAA
>NW_020926060.1:330-3086 GCF_003984885.1 Neopelma chrysocephalum
AACAAAGAAAAAACAAACCCAAACAAAGAAAAAACAAACCCAAACAAAGAAAAAACAAACCCAAACAAAAAGAAAATCCTTAATGCACCAAGTAAACGTGGAGCCAAAAGCCACAGCTTTGTGCTGACGTCAGGCGATGACCCACCTTCTCGCTCTGCTCCTCTGGCCTCTTTTCTGTTCAGCTTTACTTTACAACCTGTCCCTCTGACATGGTAAAGAAACCCTAACCAAAGTCACCCAGATACATAGGGAGAGCTGAAAGAGTCTCACTTCTCTTCAGGCAAACCACCCAGGGTCACTGCCTGCAGCCAAAGACTGCACCTGTAATTGCACCCAATATCTGGGTGAACGAGAGGAAAACTTAAGTGCCACATCTGAAAAGTCAGTGAATGACTTCACAGATGTTTAGGGGGCTCCTGGATACTGCTTTCCACCCATACTACCTTCAAAACACCCCTGGCAATTTCTAAGCTGGCACCCGAGCCCTCTCTCCATCTCTGGGCTATAACCCCCCACTGACTACTTGGAAACCTGGCTGTCTGTAGCCATCTTCAACACGAAGTAACTTCACCTGAGGACTAGATATCGCTTGTAAAAAAATGCCAAGCTGCAGCTGAGAGGATCAGGAGATCTGAAAAGATGCAAAGTTCCTAAGGAAAAGAAAAAATATAACAAGTTACAAAAGCACCTTACCGACACAGCATACAAAATTATTAAGTTTAAAAACCCCTGCATTTGAGTGTAATCCTCTTCATTGCCATATATAGCTCTGCTTCTTTGGATGCCAAAGCTGATGCTTCAATAAAGCAGGAATAGCTGGAGAATGCCTGTTCAATGAAAGAACAGGAGAGCTCTTATCCCATTGAAGCCTGCCTGCTGAATGACTTCCCTGAGCAAAGGCTGGGGTTAATATACCCCTGGCCGTGCCCACTTCCCTTCCCATGAGGCCCCGGGAAAAGGGAGGAGCCCAATTCCACAAGGTATAAAAGCTCTGGGAGCAGCAGCACGTGGTTTTTATCTCTGACTTAAAATGGGGATGGGTGAAGAGCCTGCTGGAGAAAAGAACTCTTAACGAGAACAGGTATGATACTTAGCATTAGATTTCGTATTTGAATTTGTATTTGGGATTGTAATTTGTAAGAAAATTAGGGCTATTCTTCTCTGGAAAAAAAGCCTATAATTTTTGGGTGTCAGGTGCAAGTGGGAAAACTTTCTATACGCATGGAAAGGGTTTTCTTAGCTGGCCGGAGCCCTGCACTGAAACTGTACCTCACTCACAAAGGCTAGAGACTTTCTTTCCTGGGAGAAAGGATGTGGGTTGCTTTGGAGGCCTAGCAACAAAACAGCAGGTCTAATTCCCTAAATTAATATGAATGAAGTCCTCTCCCCGCACAGCTCCTCCACTCGCAGAGGGCAGGAATCCCCGATGCAAAAGGTCCCCAGCGGTGCCCGGGCGGTGTGTCCGGAGCCCCTCGGAGTCCCCCTCCTGGTCCCGGACACACGGGCTGTGTTCCTGTCCTTCCTGGTGGGCGCGCCTCCCTACTTAGAAAAGCCTCGCCCGCTGCCGGGTGATGGCAGTGCAGCTGAAGGGCTGCTGGGGGTGGCAGTGGGGGCTGGAAAGGCGCAGGAGGGGTTGAAGCAGCGGGGTCTGGAACAGAATGGAGAGAGCTGGAGCAGCGCGGCGGGGGCTGGAGTGGCGCAGGAGAGGTTGGAGTGGTGCAGACTGGAGCGGCAGGGGCTGGAACAAAATGGAGAGGGTTGGAGCAGCGCGGGCAGGGGCTGGAGCAGCGCGGGCTGGAGAAGCGCAGCGGGGATTGGAGGCGCGGGCTGCAGAAACGCAGCGGGGGCTGGAGGTACAGGCTGGAGCGGCGGGGAGTGGAGCAGCAGGCTGGGGCGGCGTGGTGCAGGTTGGGACAGCGCAGTGTGGTTGCGTCCTACCTGCGAGAGCTGTGAGACAAAGCTGAGCCTGGCGGTACTGGAATGAGGCGCGGGGGCCCGGAGGGAGCGCCGGGGATGCCGGGACCCTCCCATGGTGATGGGCTGAGTCCTCGGGGCTCCCGGGGTGCTTCGCGACGGGGAATGTGGAGTGAGGTAGCAACGAGAATCAGGAAGTGCTTCCACAGAGCCGCGGCCAGTTCGGTGGCTGTGCAGAGGTTTGAACCAGGAAAGAGCAGCTGTCCTGCAGTGACAATCAGGGCAAATGACTTTACAATGAGAGTGGGGAGATTCGGATTAGAGATTAGGAAAAAATTAGGTGGTCACGCATTGAAATAGGTTGCCCAGGGAGGTAGTGGAGTCACCATTGCTGCAGGTGTTCAACAGGTATCTGGCTCTGCCACTGGCTGATGGTTTAGAGGTTATAGGAGCAGTGTTTGGTAATAGTTGGACTGTGATGCAGAAAAACCCGGTCCGAAAAACTGCTCAGACACTTTTGCAGATCTAAACAGCAAGATATTTGTTTATTTGAGGTTGGGAACAAGGGCTGAACCTAAGGCTATCACGTGCAGTTTGTGGGCCAGCCTAACAGTCCATGGGCAGCAAGAGCTCTGTCCTGGCACCTTTTATCTATGAGGAATCTTCACCTGTATTCAATTTCGGGAGTGGGAGTGGCAGTTTCAGCACAGGATTGCTGGCAGAGAAAAACAGCCCTGTCTCCCAGGAAAAAAAGAACTTGCTCTCAGGGTCTCAGGTGCAGTGAGGGGGCGAGCCGGGGCACTTCACGGCCACCAAGAGCTCTCTGTCATGGCACCTTTTGT
>NW_020926060.1:3096-4980 GCF_003984885.1 Neopelma chrysocephalum
TGTCCTGGCACCTTTTGTCTGGGAGGAATCTTCGTCCGTATTCAGTTTTGGGACTTGGACCGGCAATTTCGGCGCACGATTCCTGAAAGCCAACAAACAGCATTTTCCCCCAGTTAAGAAAGCCTGTATCTTTGGGTTGTTAGGTGTAATTGGTGGGTCAGCCCTGGACACTCCCTGGGCAACAAGAGCTCTCAGTCCTGAACACGAGCTCTCTCTCCTGGCACCTTTTGCCTGGAAGGACTCCTCGTCCGGATTCAGTTTTGGGAGTCGGACTGGCAGTTGCAGCACAGCATTCCTGAAAATCAACAACAGCCCTTTTCCACAGGAAAGAAAGCACTTACTCTTTTCCTTTCAGGTGCAATTGGTGGGCCAGCCCTGGCACTTCTTAAGCAGCAAGAGCTTGTTGTCCTGGCACCTTTGGTCTGGGAGGAATCTTCGTCCATATTCAATTTTGACAGCTGGACTTGCAATTTCAGCTCTAGGATTCCTGCAAGGTAACCTCAGCCCTTTTTCCCCAGAAAGAAAACTCTGACCTTCATGGTTTCAGGGGCAGTTGGTGGGCCAGCCTGGGCACTCCACAGGCAGCAAGTGCTTTCTGTCCTAGCACCTTTTGCCTGGGAGGAATCTTCGTCCGTATTCAATTTTGGCAGCTGGACTTGCACTTTTGGTTCTGGGATTCTTGCAAGGTAACCTCGGCCCTTTCTCCCAGGAAACAAAATGCTTTCCTTCATGGTTTCAGGTGCACTTGGTAGACCAGCCTCAGCACTCCATGGGCAGCAAGAGCTTTTTGTGGTGGCACCTTTTGTCGGGGAGGAATCCTCGTCCGTATTCAGTTTTGGGACTCGGAGTGGCAATTTCAGCTCAAGGATTCCTGCAAGGTAACCTCAGCCCTTTCTCCCAGGAAACCAAGTGCTTACCTTCATGGTTTCAGGTGCAGTTGGTGGACCAACCTGGGCACTCCATGGCCAGTAAGGGCTCTCTGTCCTGGCACCTTTTGTCTGGGAGGAATTTTTGTCCATTTTCAATTTGTGGAATCAGACTGGGAATTTCAGTGCAGGCCTCATGCAAGCAAATGCTAGTCCTTTCCCCCAGGGATAAAAAGCCCTTACCCCTTGGGGTCTCAGGTGTATGTGGTGGGTCACCCAGGGCACTCAATTGGCAGGAGATCTTTCTGTCCTTCCATCTTTCTTCTAGGAGGAATCTTCATCCATGTTCATATTTGGGAGAGACTTGATGTTTTCTGGTTTATCTCTATGACTTTGGAAGTCTCAGCTGTCAGTTTCAGATTTGGACTCCATGGTTCTGGTTGCATCTCCATGCTCTTGGAAGTGTCACTGGTCACATATGGGTTCATACTCTATGGTTCCAGCGTTATCTGTATGGTCTGGGAAGGATCAGCTCTCACTGCGGGGTTCAGACTCTATGGATCCAGTTTTGTCTCTACAATCTTGGAGGGAGAAGCTGTCAGTTCCAGATGCAGAGTCTGTGGATATGGTTTCATCTCTGTGGTCTCGAAGGTGTCGTGTGGTCAGACTCTGTGGTTCCAGACTCCTCTCTGTGGTCTTTTTAGGACTATGCAGCTTTTTAGTTTTGGGGTTTTTTTCTATTTTTTCGCTTATGTCTGCTATTGTTCACTGGGTGTTTTTGTTTGTTTTTGCAAAATTTTTTTGGCAAAAGATGTTTAAAATTCTTTAGGGAAAGTCAAGAGAAAAAACTTTAGCCGCTAAGTTGCAGAATTAATGGTTACATTACATAATTTCTCATCAATAATGATTCACAGAAACAAATGAACACAACAGAAACTTCAAAGCGCATGGATGCAACTTATATCTCCTCTGCAAACCCCTGCTCTCCTGACTGAACATTCTTGAGTACTCTTATTGA
>NW_020926061.1:0-5381 GCF_003984885.1 Neopelma chrysocephalum
TCCCACGTTCACCTTCACAAACTGCTCCATGGACTTGGAGGCCGGCGAGCTGGAGCGGAACAGGGTTTTGGGATCAGCTGGAACAGCACAGAGGCCGTGGCAAGGCGGGCACAGAGTGATGCCCCAGCTGTCCCCAGTGTGCCCAATCCCAAGGACATGTGGCACTTTTCCTGCTCCCTCTTGGTGGCCCCATTCTTTCCCCATGTAGGTCTGGGGAGGCCCTGGCTTGGGGTTTCTCGGGGTGCAGGTGGTGCCCCAGCCCTGGCACTTACTGGTTCCGGCCAGCTCGTGGGTGGTGACACAGCCCAGGAGGGGCACAGCCAGCCCCTGCCCCTCACCAGCTTGGTGGCCACGTCCTGCCAGCTCTCCCCTGAGGTCACCTCCTCCAGGGCAGCCAGGGCTGTGCCATCGGGGGGCTACGGGGAGGGCAGGGTGGGCACAGCGAGGCCCCCGTACTGGGATGGGGTCCTCAGCCACCTCCGGGGGTCCCCCCATCCCGCAGCACCCACCTGATCTGGGCAGAGGACGGGTTGGGTGAGGAGCTGGGTGAGGGGCTGGCAGTGGTGGGGGGCAGGACTGTGTCCTCCACCAGCCCCAGGGCACCCAGGTGCCCCCTGCAATGGCACGGGGGGGGCTCAGGTGTGTCCTGTGCCCACTGCCCTCCATGGGGTGCCCCCATGCTGCCCTGGGCACAGCTGACTGTCCCTGCTGCCTGTCCCATCACTCACCCATGGTCCTGGCTGGTGCTGGGTGAGAGCAGGAGCTGGAACCAGCCCCTGATGGTGCCCAAGGGGAACTCGAGCTGGGGGGCCAGAGGCAGGGGCTGGGGGGGGACAAGTGCCAGCACCCTGTGCTGGACCTTGGTGTGGGGAGAGCCCGGGACACGCAGGGTGTGGATGTGGCACTGCCCCAACCCTGTGGCTCCTGAGCCGTGCTCACTCCACGCACAGGGGATGGGGGTGCAGGGGTGTCCCCAGGACCCTGCCCCGTGCTGGTGTGCCCTGAGGGTCCTCACCCATCCCGGGAAGTCGCTCTTGCCCACGATGTCCCAGTCCCACCTCACACTCAGCACAGCTTCTCCTTCCAGCAGCTCCAACTCCAGCCCCTCATCCCAGCACAGGAAAGGGTTTTCTCAACCACCTGCTGGGCACGGGGACTGGTGGTTGTGGAGGGCCAAGGTGCCCGAGCCTCCAGGTGCCAGCACCCACCCCCTGACTCACGGCTATACCCAGCATGTGCCCGCAGCACAACACCCTGGCCAAGGGGTCCGAGGGGCCCGAGGGGTCCCGTGGGGCCAGACCCCTGTGGGGAGATGGGGGTCAGCAGGGGAGCAGTGGACAGGGGGCACATCCCTGCCGGAATGTCCCTGCACCCCGTGTCTCCCCTTTTTCCCAGCTTGCCCAGGTATATCCAGGGGCATCCAGGGAGTGCCGGGGGATGCTGGGGAGAGTGTTGTCCCCATTTCCAGGGGATCCCTTCCCCCTCCAGTCCCTGGGGGCCAAATGGCTCAGCTGGGGGGGCTCTGCTGTCCCCCCCAATCTGTCCCCATGGCCATGCTGTCCCCGTGGCCATCCCGTTGCCTTGGTAACCGCTTCAGTTGCCATGGCAGCAGGATGCTGGCTCTGCTGCCTGCTCCATCTGTCAGCTGTGTGTGTGTGTGACTCTGTGTGTGTGTGTACACTCACACATGTGCACACACGTGTACACCCATGTACACCCCCAAAAGCAGAGGGGCAGCCTGGGCCAGGCCTCAGTTTCCTCCAGTTTTCAAGCCAAAGGAAGAATTCCCCCAATTTTGAAGCCAAACCTGGCGTGGGAGCCAACCAGTGTGATGGGGACTGACCCCGGGTACCCCGTGGCCCTCTGTGCCACCAGCTCTGCCCCTTGTCCCCCTGTCCCCAAGCAGGGCTGGCACCATATTCCCCACTGAGCCCCCAGAGCATTGTCACACAGGGGTTGGCATCACTGCTGTCCCCAAGCTGGATACTGCGAGGGTCCTTCCTGCTGTGGAGAGGGGAGGACAAGCCCTGTGCCACCCCTGTCCCCATCCTCTCCTCTCCTCAAGCGCAGGGTGAATTCCTCCCCCCAAAAAGGGTTCAGACTCTTCCACACCGTGGCTGTCCTGCCGGGGAGGGGAGAGGTGGCTGCACCTCCAGGGAGAGCCCCTGTCCCTACGTGTCCCCTCCCAGTGTGGGACAGTGTCCCCATACCTGGCCACCACCTTGTTGCCCACCTTGACCACGCAACAGGGATTGCTGGAGCCGGACCTGCGCAGGGGAGGGGGTTTGTGGGGTCAACCCCACTCTTGGGGGTCCCACCCACCCTGGGGGTCTGCTCCTGGGGCGTTCAAACCCCTCCAGTGAAGCAGCAGCCCCGGAGGTGAAATGAGTTGCAGGGTCTCAGCCCAGTTCCTGAGCTGGCACCAGGATGGGGACACCCTCTTTTCCTGGCGCTCCTGGAGCTGGGGACCCACTGTGGGACACCCCAAGCTGTCACCCTGTGCCCCCCACCCGCGGGCACCGGTGTCTCTCCAGCAGCACAGCCCAGCCTGAGCCTCTGTGACAACCCACAGTGTCAGGGTGACACTGGCCTGGCCCAGGGCCCAGCCTGGGCTTAACCCCTTCCATGGGGAGCACGGGATGGAGGGAGGAAAGAAGGATCCAGGGATCGCCCACCTGAGCCCTGAAAAGCCCCTTCCCACTCATTTATGGCAGCTGGATCAGCACCCAGGGGTGCTGCTGGAGTCCCAAATACCCAGGGGATGACAGGATGTGCTTCCACAAGGATTGGGACCCTGAGTGGGGCGAGGGAGGTGACCCCAGTCCCCGTCCCTGCCACAGGACAGGAACTGGGAGCTGGTCACCCCAGCTGGGTTGGGGGGGGCTGGGAGTGGCACTGGGCACCCCATCCTTGTGCTGCTGCATGCCCAGAGCCCGCAGTGGGGCACCCAGCATGGCACCATGACCCCCATCGAGGGGGGAAACTGGGGCAGGCAGAAGCCGGTGCCCGCAGCATTCCCGGCTGGCCGGCCCTGGGAGCGGCCCCGGTGCCAAGCTGGCACATCCAGAGGAGCCTGGCATTGCCGAGCCGTGTCCCCGGGGCAGGAGCACGTGGGGGTCTCCCCACATCCCCTTGCTCAACAACCCCTTCCCCACAAATGGGGTGCAGGGTGCTGTGCCCCGCTAGTGTTACCCACAGCCTTGGGGGTGCCCATCCTGTTGGGGGGCAGCAAAGGGATCCTCCAGGGGTTGGGGAGCTCACACACCTCTGGCAGGGGGGGCTGGCAGTCCCTGCACCCCCAGACCCCCACTTTGGGGTCAATGGGTCACTGCAATGGGTGCGAGCAGGGACCTCCTGAAACTGTATGGAGAGCAGGGCACCCAGGGAGAGCAGAGCACCCACCACATCTCCTGGAGGCGGTCTGGGGGAAACAGGGGGGTCGAGACCCCCCCTCAGCCACTCACACGTCCTTGGCGGGCAGGTCTTTCCCCTCCACCACCCTTCAAACTCCGAACTTCGGGGTGGGTACCCAGGAGTGTTCATGGGGGGCCGCGATGGGCACCCTGAGCTCCCCCAAACCGCTGCCAGCACCGGCCTCCTCCTCCTCCTCCCCCGCCGCCGCTTCTCGACGTCCCTTCTTCCCTTTTCCTCTTTCTGGGTTGTTTTTCTCGCCGCTCCGCTCCCCCCTGCTCCTGCCCGAGCCAAGGTGGACATAGCTCGGCTGGACTGGTGCTGTGCCCACCGGGAACCCACTGGGAACCCACCGCGGGGGTCCCATCACAGTGACCATCCGTGTGGGCAAAGCCGCCCCCCGGTGACAGCGACGGGGAAACTGAGGCACGGGGTTGTGGCACAGAGGTGGCACCTGGGCTGGGGGGCTTCTGTCCCGTCAGAGCTGAGGGGCACAAGGGATGGGCACAAAGGTGGGGGGTTCTGTCTGTACCCCAACTTGGGGAGGGGGGGTTGCCAGGGTTGAGCGTTGGCACTGAGGATGAGAAGAAGCAGCTGCGGGCACAGGGGTGCCCCAAGACCCCCATGGGACCCCCCACGAGTGCCCCCCAGCCCTCAGAGGGGGGGCTGTGCTGAGTGAAAATGGGGCGACTCCAGTAGATCTTGGGGTGTCTGTGGGTGCAGCACCCCCATCCCATCGCTGCCCCCACCTCGACTTCTCTGCGATGGGGACACCGAGCCGGGGGGGTTGGAGGGCACTGGGAGGTGATGGGGGTCGTCGGTGCCCTGGTGGCCCCCTCCGCACTGCCAGGCATAGCGGGGGGCACGGGGGGGCCGGAATTTGGGGTGCGGGGGTGGGCTGGGCAGGATCCTACCGTGACTCACTGGAGGCATTGCCAGGGCGGGCGTCACCCAGTGGGTGCGGGGTCTTTGGGGGGCTCTAGGGGGGCTCACTGGGGGGTGCTGGTTCTTGGGGGGCTCAGTGTGGGAGTGCTGGTGCTTGAGGGGCTGCTGGAGGGGCTCAATGAGGGGAATTGGTGCTTTGGGGGGCTGCTGATGGGGGGACTCGATGTGGGGGCACGGGGTCCTTGGGGAGGTGCTGGATGGGGGAGCTCAGTGCGGGGGTGCTGATTCTTCGGTGGGCTGTCGGGGGGTTCAAAAGGGGGGTGCTGGTCCTTGTGGTGCTGCTGCTGGGGGGGCTCAGTGTGGGGGTGCTGGTCCTTCGGGGGTGTCACTGCCAGGGGCTGTCCACGTGTGGGTGCTGGGCCCTGGTGGGAGGGTGTCACTGCCAGGGGGTGTCACCTTGTGGGTGCTGGGGGGGGCGGTCTCAGTGCCGGGGGATGTCCCCGTGTGGATGCTGAGTCCCTGGGGGTGTCCCCATGTGGGTTCGGAGTGTCACTGTCAGGGGTTGTCCCTGTGTGGGTTCGGGGGTGTCACTGTCCAGGGGTGTCCCCGTCCAGGGGTGTCCCCGTGTGGGTGCTCAGTCCCTTTGGGTGTCACTGTCCGGGGGTGTCCCCGTGGGGTTCTGGGAGTGTCCCCGTGTGGGTTCTGGTGTGCCAGTGTCGGGGGTGTCCCCGTGTGGGTTTTGGGGTGTCATTGCCGGGGGTGTCCCCGTGTGGCTTCTGGGGGTGTCACGGTCCGGGGGTGTCCCCTTGTGGGCGCTCAGTCCCTGTGCGTGTCGCTGTCCGGGGGTGTCCCCGTGGGGTTCTGGAGGTGTTCCCATGTGGGTTCGGGGGTGCCATTGCGGGGGTGTCCCCGTGTGGGTGCTCATTCCCTGGGGGTCTCACCGTCCCCTCCGGGCCGTTTTTCCCTCACGGGGGGAACCGCTCCCCTTTCCCCTCCGCCCCATCCCGGCTCTTCCCAAGCTGTTCCCGGGCGGTCCCGGCCCCATCCCGGCCGTTCGCAGACGGTCCCAGCCCCATCCCAGCCCT
>NW_020926061.1:5391-14110 GCF_003984885.1 Neopelma chrysocephalum
GCCCCATCCCGGCCGTTCGCAGACGGTCCCAGCCCCATCCCAGCCCTTCCCCGGCGGTTCCCGGGCGCTCCCCGGCCCGGCCCGGGCGCGGGGCGGTGCCGGAGGAGGCGGCCCCGTGTCCCCTCCCCGCGCCGCCGCTTCCGCCGCCGCCGCCGCCCTGGGCCGGGCGGGCCCGGCGGGGCCGAACGGGCGGCGGGGCCGCCATGAAGCCGAGCGGGGGTGAGCGGGGCCGGGGGGCGGCCTGGGCGGGGGGCTGTGGGTGCGGGGGTCTCGGGGTAACGGGAGCTGTGGGCTGTGGGGGCTCCCGGGCTGACGGTGCCGCCGCGCAGAGGAGCCGGTGCTGCTGGCGGAGCTGAAGCCGGGCCGGCCCCAGCGCTACGACTGGAAATCCAGCTGCGAGACCTGGAGCGTCGCCTTCTCCCCCGACGGGGCCTGGTTCGCCTGGTCCCAGGGACACTGCGTGGTCAAGCTGATCCCCTGGCCCCTGGGGGAGGCCGAGCTGTGAGTGCCGGGTGGGGGAGCCGCGGGGTCGTGGAATGGTTTGGGTGGGAAGGGACCTTAAAGCTCATCCAGTGCCACCCCTGCCATGGGCAGGGACACCTTCCACTAGCCCAGGTTGCTCCAAACCTGGCCTTGGACACTTCCAGGGATCCAGGGGCAGCCACAGCTTCTCTGGGCAACCTGTGCCAGGGCCTCCCCACCCTCACAGCCAGGAATTCCTTCCCAGTATCCCATCTATCCCTGCCCTCTGGCAGTGGGAAGCCATTCCCTGTGTCCCGTCCCTCCATCCCTTGTCCCCAGTCCCTTTCCAGCTCTCCTGGAGCCCCTTTAGGCCCTGGAAGGGGCTCTCAGCTCTCCCTGGAGCCTTCTCTTGTCCAGGTGAACCCCCCCAGCTCTCCCAGCCTGGCTCCAGAGCAGAGGGGCTCCAGCCCTGGCAGCATCTCCGTGGCCTCCTCTGGACTCTCTCCAGCAGCTCCACGTCCTCCCTGTGCTGTTCCCAGGGCTGGAGCAGCTCTGCAGGGGGGTCTCAGCTGAGGGGGCAGAGGGGCAGAATCCCCCCTGCCCTGCTGCCCTGCCTGGGAGATCAGCCCAGGGCATGGGAGGGCATATCCAACTTCTCATCCACCAGCACCCCCAAGTCCTTCTCAGCAGGAGATCCCTTCATTCCCCAGCCTGGATTGGTACCAGGGTTGCCCAGTTTGGGGTGGAGGGGGGGAGTCTGGTTGAGGGGTCTCAGGGTGAACACCCATCCCTGCTTCCCCCCAGCAGCTGCAAAACCTCGGAGCGCAAGAGCCGGGGAGGAAAAGCCGAGGCCAGGAGCCGTGGGGGGGCCAAGGAGAAGACCCTGGAGTGTGGGCAGATCGTGTGGGGCCTGGCCTTCAGCGCCTGGCCCGTGGCTGAGGAGGGGGACGCGGATCCCACCTGTGCCCTGGGGCTTCCCTGCCTGGTCCTGGCCACCGGACTCAACGACGGGCAGATCAAGGTCTGGGAGGTGCAGACAGGTGAGGGGGCCTTGCTGTCGTGATTTCAGGCTGCTGTCCTTCTTCAGGCTGCTGTCCCTCTTCAGGCTGCTGCCTCTCCCCTTGTTCCCCCGTGGAAGGAGATCCCATCTCCATCTTTCCCCGATACCTCCCCTGCCCTGTCCCTGGGCACGAGGGGCACTGCCATGGAGGGATGGCCCTGAGGGTGGCTCTTCTCCTCAGGGCACCTCCTCTTCAGCCTCTTGGGGCACCAGGATGTCGTCAGAGACCTGAGCTTTGCTCCCAATGGAAGCCCCATCCTCGTGTCGGCCTCGCGGGACAAGACCTTGCGCGTGTGGGACCTGAGCAGAGACGGTAGGAGCCTGCAGGGATGTCCCTGTGCAGGGGCAGCCCTGGCTCAGGGAAGGGGGAGAAACCCACCTGGGGCTCAGGGAAGGGGAGAAACCCACATTGCATTCAGGAAAGGGGGAGGAACCCACCTTGGATTCAGGAAAGGGGGAAGAACCCACCTTGATTCAGGACAGGGGGAGAAACTCACCTTGATGGGGAGATGTTGGGAGAGGACCTGGAGGGACAGTATTTGAGGCAGAAAGGGACAGCCCTGTGACAGGGAGCAGAGCCATCCCCTTCCAGGTAGGACCTGGGAGGTGCAAGAGGAGGTTGCAATTAGGCAGAGCTTGGGATGAGCCCAGGGAACCCCCAGCCCAAGCTGGTCAGAGCACAGTGCCAATAATGCCGAGGTTGTGGGTTGTGGGTTTGATCCCTGTAGGGGCTTCACTTAGGAGCTGGACTCGATGATCCCTGTGGGTCCCTTGCAATCAGGATATTCTGTGACTGTGTGAGTTCCTGCTGGGAGCCGCGTGTCCTGCTGCCCTCAGGTGACACGAGTGCTGTCCCCAGGGCGGCAGGTGCAGGTGCTGGTGGGCCACGTGCAGTGGGTGTACTGCTGCTCCATCTCCCCGGACTGCAGCATGCTCTGCTCCGCCGCCGGAGAGAAGTCGGTGAGTCCTCTGCCCCTGTGTCCCGCTGGATCCACCCTCTGTGTCCCCCGGCACGAGAAACCTCCTGGGGAGAGGGGGCCAAGCCCTTGCTGCTCAGCCATCCAGGCTCTGTGTGGAGCAGGGAGTTGGGAGCTGGTAGATCTTAGAATCATAGAATCATAGAATCAGCTGGGTTGGAAGGGGCCTCTGAGATCATCAAGTCCAACCCTTGATCCACTACCACTGTGGTTCCCAGCCCATGGCACTGATGCCACATCCAGTCTCATCTTAAAAACCTCCAGGGATGGAGAATCCACCACTTCCCTGGGCAGCCCATTCCAATGCCTGATCACCCTCTCTGGAAAGAATTTCTTCCTAATATCCAACCTAAACGTCCCCTGGCACAGCTGAAGACCGAGCCCTCTTGTCTTGCTGAGAGTTGCCTGGGAAAAGAGACCAACCCCCACCTGGCTCCCCCCTCCTGTCAGGGAGTTGTAGAGAGTGAGGAGGTCTCCCCTGAGCCTCCTCTTCTCCAGGCTGAACCCCCCCAGCTCCCTCAGCCTCTCCTCACAGCACTTGTGCTCCAGTCCCTTCCCCAGCCTCGCTGCTCTTCTCTGGACCTGCTCCAGCCCCTCCATGTCCTTCCTGAAAGGCTGCTCAGCCCGATCCCTGTCGCTGTCCCACAGGCGCTGCTGTGGAGCATGAGGTCCTACACCCTGATCCGGAGGCTGGAGGGGCACCAGAGCAGTGTCGTGTCCTGCGACTTCTCCCCGGACTCGGCGCTGCTCGTCACCGCGTCCTACGACGCCTGTGTCATCATGTGGGACCCCTACACCGGGGAGCAGCTCCGGACCCTGCGGTGCGGGGAAGGGGACACCCTGGGAGGGGGCACGGCGATGCCATGGGGGATTTTAGGGCTGGGTGTGACCTTCCCTCCTAGCTGGGCATGGCCACCCCCTCTACACTGTGGTACAGAGCCAGGGGACACTGTGGGAGGGAGCAGAGCAATGCCATGGGGGTGTTTAGACCTTCACTCCTAGCTGGGCACGGCTACCTCCTCTACACTGTGGGATGGAGCCAGGGGGACACCATGTAATGGGGTAGAACATCCCTGTGGGGATTTTTAGGGCTGGATGTCGTGGAGGTTTTTAGGGCTGGGTGTGACTTTCCCTCCTAGCTGGGCATGGCCACCATCTCTATGCTGTGGTACAGAGAGGGGGACACGCTGTGGGAGGGGGCAGAGCAATGCTGTGGGGACTTCTAGGACTGGATGTTGTGGGGATATTTAGGGCTGGATGTGGCTTTCCCTCCTAACTGGGCATGGCCACCACCTCTACACTGTGGTACAGAGCCAGGGGGACACCATGGGATGGGCAGAGCAGTGCTGGGGAGGTTTTTAGGGCTGGATGTGACCTTCCCTTCTAGCTGGGCATGGCCACTGTCTCTCCACTGTGGTACAGAGCCAGGGGACACTGTGAGAGGGGGCAGAGCAATGCCATGGGGGGTTTTAGGGCTGAGTGTGCCCCTCCCTCCTAGCTGGGCATGGCCTCCACCTCTACACTGTGGTACAGAGCTGGGGGGACACCATGGGAGGGGACGGAACAATGCTGTGGGGATTTTTAGGGCTGGATATTGTGGAGGTTTTTAGGGCTGGATGTGGCTTTCCCTCCTATCTGGGCATGGCCACCACCTCTACACTGTGGGATGGAGCCAGGGGGACACCATGGAATGGGGTAGAACAATGCTGTGGGGATTTTTAGGGCTGGGTGTTCTGGAGGTTTTTAGGGCTGGATATTGTGGAGGTTTTTAGGGCTGGATGTGGCTTTCCCTCCTAGCTGGGCACAGCCACCCCCTCTCCCCTGAGCCCAGGGGCAGGATGGGGGTCTGGCTCGGCAGCACTGGGGAAGGGGCTCGTGGCAGCCCAGGGCTGACACTGGGCTGTTCTCCCCCCTTCCAGCCACGTGCCCCTGCATTCCACGCTGGATTACAGCAGTGACATCCACACCAGCTCCCTGCGCTCCGTCTGCTTCTCCCCAGAGGGTCTCTACCTGGCCACGGTGGCAGACGACAGGTGAGTGAACCCCCCTGGGGACCCAGGAGGAGACCAGAACAAATCAGGAGCTCAGGATGTGGGGAATAGATTGTGTACCGGGTCCCCGCCAATTCCTGGAGCAGGGAAAAGGGCAGGCTGCTGGGAACAGCATCTTGGGATCCCCAAGCTTGGCTGTAGCAAGGGGTAGCAAGGCCAGGGCCCTTTCACCCCTTGGAGCCACGAGCCAGGGCCCATGTCCTCCTCCTGTGCCCCTCAGCGTGTCACTTGCTTGGCAGGGGACAGACCCAAACCCCCGGGAAGCAAATCGTTCCCCAGTGTTTGTGCCTTTGGATGATCCCAAAGGCTTTGTTTTGGCAGCGGGCACTGTGTGAACGTGGACCTGGCATCGTGTCCCCTCCCTTTCTCCACAGGCTCCTGAGGATCTGGGCGTTGGAGCTTCGCTCTCCAGTGGCCTTTGCCCCCATGACCAACGGTCTGTGCTGCATCTACTTCCCTCATGGAGGTTTCATTGCCACGGGGTGAGTAAACAGGGGGAGAGGGCGGAGAAACAAGCGTCTGCTCCTTCCTCCTGCAGCTCCAGGTCCACTCCCGGCTTCCCTGGGGGTGCAGGATGGTTTTCCTGGGCTGTGGCAAGCTCGGGATCTTTGGGGGTAACTGGGACTTTCTGCTCTGTGCTCATGGTTTGTCGGACACTGCTGCAGGACCAGGGATGGCCACGTGCAGTTCTGGACGGCCCCGAGGGTGCTCTCGTCGCTCAAGCACTTGTGTCGCAAAGCTCTGCGCACCTTCCTCACCACCTACCAGGTCCTGGCGCTGCCCATTCCCAGGAAGCTGAAGGAATTCCTCACTTACCGGACTTTCTGAGGGGGGCAGGGAAGGCGGAGGCACGGAGGTGAGGGCCCCGTGCCCGGCGGCAGGGCCGGAGGCACCGCAGGAACGCCGAGCCGTGAGCCATGGGGGGGAGCGGAGTCGCCATTCCCCGCTTTTTGGGGCTGTGTGTGGGGACGTGGAGGGATCTTTTCGGTGTAATAATACTAAAACCCAGCCAAACCACGTGCAGAGGGCGAGGGGCAGAGCTGGGAGGGGACACAGGTCCCCCTGTCCCCGCTGGCTGCAGGGGTTGGGTCAGGTGCTTCTGCTTCCAAGTGCAATGGTGTGGGGTGAGGGCCGAGCGGGGCTGTTGTCAGCTGGGACAACAGTTGGGGGCTGTTGTCAGTTGGGGGCTGAGCCGCTCCCAGAACACCCTCCTGCCCCGGGATGGCCGCTCAGTCCCCCTGGAGTGTGGGCTGTGCCGCTCTCCCGCCGCGGGCAGGAGCTGGACAAGCCCAGGCAGGTCTCTGTGGACTAAATAAAGAACGATTCCTCACATGTCCTGGATCACAGAGTGCCCTGGTGATGTCCAGGTGGGACAGGAGGCTTCACTCCACCCCCAGCTCCCATTCCTTTGTTTTTATTCCATGCTGGAGCGTGGCACTCAGCCAGCCCAATCTCCAGGCACGCTGAGCATGGAGCAGGGCTGTGTTGGGTGGTTTTCCCCTTCCTCCAGCTCAGCTGGTGGCTGGAACAGCACATTCCCTGTGTGCCGGAGGGCTCGGTCAAGGCTGGGATGGAGAAGACAGGGAATGTCTCCTCCAAACATTCCCAGGAGGTTCTTTTTCCCTTGTGAGCACCTGAACACAGAAAGCTGGTGGTTCCCCAACCCAGGGGGGAAAAGCAAGACCAGTGCAATGTGCTGGGCTTTAGAGGCACCTGTATTTCCTGGGAATAACACTCCTGTGTCCTGGCTGCGGGCTCCAGGCTTCCGAAATGGGAAGGGAAGGCTGCAGGGAGCAGGTCCAGCTCCATCCCTTCCATCTCCAGCAAGATCCAAGCCAGGATCCACCCAGCAGGACTCAGGCTTCGGCCACCACCAGGTCCCTGGTGACTTGGAAGGCAGCGATGAGGGAGCTCAGCTGGATCTTCTCGCTGGTGCCAGCGGCCAGCCGGTACCTGCAGCAGGGGCCAAGGGTGTTTACACCCATGGGGGTGCCCCCCAAAGAGCCCAGAGCAGGGCTGGGGTCTGCCCTGGTGCCCACCAGGACCCTGGCACAGGACCCTGGCGCGGGGGGGTGACACTTACTCGATATCTGCCATCTTGATCAGCAGCTGGATGCGGATGGAGGGCGGGAAATCCACTGGGGAGGGAAGGAGACACATCAGTGTGGAATGGGGGGGATGCTGGCCCCCCCCAGCTCAGCCAGGCCCCCCCGTGTGCCACCTCTGTGCACGAAGAGGTGGAGCTCGGTCAGGATGTCCTGCAGGGCCAAGCCCTTCAGCGTCTTCAGCTCCGTGATTTCTGGGATGGCAGCGAGTCAAGGCCTTGCTGCCAGGCTTTTCCCTGCCAGATCCCACTCCTCATCCCTGTGCCAACCCCAAGGAGCCTCCCCAGCGAGCCTCACCCACCCCAGCCAGAGCAGGACACCCCAGGATGGAGATGCCTGGGAAAGAGCAGGATTTATCCCAGCAGGGAATAACCCTGAAGGCAAAGGACACTTCACCCACCCCAGCCAGAGCAGGATGCAGATCTCCAGGAAAGAGTAGGATTTTTTCCAGCAGGGAATAACCATCGAGGCAAAGGACACTTCACCCACCCCAGCCAGAGTGGGACATCCCAGGATGGAGATCCTTGGGAAAGAGCAGGATTTATCCCAGCAGGGAATAAGGCAAAGGATACTTCGGTAGGCAGTGGAGAAGTCCTGGTTGAGCATCCAGTCGAGGATGTTGGCGATGTCCGACTTGAGGGGGTGTCCCGTGCACGTGTAGACATTCTCCTCCGTCACCTTCCCAAAGGCCATGGAAGTGCTCTGAGGGAGAGGAGGGAGAGAGGAGGAAGAGGAGGGATAGAGGGATGAAGAGGAAGGATGAGGAGGCCCCTCCAGGCCACGGTCCCACCTGCAGGATGTTGAGGGCCCTGCGCATGTCCCCGCTCGAGAGGGTCACCAGAGCCTTCAGCCCGTCCTCCGTCACATCCACCCTGGAAAACAACACCGGCGCTGCACGGGCAGGCGGATCCGCGGGAATGCCGCGGGAATGCCGGCCCGGAGCTTGGCTCCGTGCGGGGAATGGGGGTGAGGAGGGTGCCCCTGGGCCCCGCTGACCCCTCCTGCAGGATGACGTGCTGCAGCCGCGGCACCATGAGCTCCGGCGTGAGGGGCCCGAAGCGGAAGCGGGTGCAGCGGGACTGCAGGGCGGGGATGATCCGGGACAGGTAGTTGCAGATGAGGCAGAACCGGGTGTTTTCCGTGAACTTCTCGATCACTGCCAAGGGGAGGGAGCAGAGGATGGAGGGGGCTTGGCTGCTGCCTCGTCCCAGTTCCCAGCCTGGGCCATGGTGTGGGATTCCCAGGGTGGGATTCTCAGAGTGTGGGATTCACAGGGGGTGGGATTCCTGGGGTGTGGGATTTCCAAGGGATGGGATTCTCAGAGTGTGGGATTCCTGGGGTGTGAGACTGTGGGATTCCCGGGGTGTGGGATTCCCAAGGGGTGGGATTTCCAGGGTGTGGGATTCCCAAGGGGTGGGATTCCCGGGGTGTGGGATTCCCAAAGGGTGGGATTTCCAGGGTGTGGGATTCCCAAGGGGTGGGATTTCCAGGGTGGGGGTTCTCAAGGGATGGGATTTCCAGGGTGTGGGATTCCAGTGTGGGATTCCTGGGCTGTGGGATTTCCGAGGGGTGGGATCCCCAAGGTGTGGAATTCCCAGGTATGGGATTCCCAGGCTGTGGGATTCCTGAGGGGTGGCATTCCCAAGGTGTGTCATTCCCAGGGTGTGAGATTCCCAGGGGGTGGGATTAGTGGGGTGTGGGATTCTCAGAGTGTGGGATTCCCAGTGTGGCATTCCCAGGGGGTGGGATTCCCAAGGTGTGGGATTCCCAGGGGGTGGGATTCCCAAGGTGTGGGATTTCTAGTGTACAATTTCTACTGTGGGATTCCTAGAGTGGGATTCCCAAGGGGTGGGATTCCCAGAGTTCAGGATTCCCAGGATGTGGGGTCCCTCACCTCTCCTCAGGGCATTCTGGGCATCCTGGGTCATGGCATCAGCTTCATCCAGGATGACAAGCTTGAAGCCTTTCCTTAAAAAAGGGGGAAAAAAGGGAGTGGGTTTGGTCCCTACTGTGGCTTTGGTGCTGGAAAAGGGGGAGCTGGGATGTTTATTCCCAGCTGGAAAA
>NW_020926062.1:0-4054 GCF_003984885.1 Neopelma chrysocephalum
GCAGTGCAACTTGGAGAAATAACTTTATTAACTTAAAGGCCTTGGCCTAACCGTGCAAACTTATAACCTTTATTAACTTGAGGGTTTTAAATAACTGGGGAGTACAACTTTATTAAGAAACAGGCTAAGCTTAGCAAAACTAAATTCTCTTAAAGCGACCCTGTGGCGGAGGTATTGTTGTTTGTGAGATGTTGAGTGTTTCAATATTTGTCCAGTCACACAACACTCTTGTCCATTCACTCTCTCAATCGCTTGATGGCCATCATTCCACACATCATCCACACATTCATGGGTTTTTACAAACTGCTTTTTGCCACACTGGTCGTCCTTAATGTAAACCTTAAACATAAACATAACTTTCTTACAACTTCTGCGTTACTCTGGTTCTTGCTGATGTGATTTTATACTTTGTGGGGTGTAACAGACCTGGAAGGGGTTCATTTTAACTCTTTTCCTTCAGACTCCCCAGCATAGCCTCTCTCCCAAATCAGAGATTTAGTGGTTCCGTCCACTGTCCAGATATCAAATCCCTTACCGTGACCGATGTTTTGGGAGAGGCACACTAGCCTAGGGTTTGTGTTGCTTTTCATACTTACATGTTTCCAGTATTGTCACAATTTGAAAATTAATACATACATGGCTTTTCACAGATACTCTTCTGGCTATACAGATTCTCTCCCCCCTTTTTTTTGTTTAGTTGACACTGTTTTGATGTGTAGTGTGCTCTTTGTATAATTACCAGTCTAATGAGTGAGTGTGGAATACTAGTGACATGAGAATTTTCCTATTTGATAGGAAATGTAGCTGTTTTACTGTGAATATTATGGACCAAGAGTTGCTGGGCAACTAAGCCAGAGTATTTCACACTCTTGGCCTTTTCTGCAGTGGGTGTTGTGGAGATTACGTGATGCGGGTATATATCTACTGTTACATGTGCATATTTTAATGTGTCCAATTCAGAGATGTGCGTGGATCTGTTTGTTCAATCTCATTTGCAATTAACCATGTGGGGTTAACGCGTTCTGAGATGGCATGGTTGTGATTTTTTGACAGTTTGGGCGTGACACAAAAACATGATGAAGTCTTGAGCTGATTGAATGTTATTTGAATTGTCTGTTTAAGGAATTTGCATCCTGATAGAAAAATTAATTAGACAATTTCGCTTGCTCCAAGACTTTAGATATGATGTTAAACGTTGTTGTTTTGTCAGTCTCTTAGTTCTTTGTCAGTTGTTGGCCCTTACCTATCATTGTGTTACCTTGTGTGCATTGCATGAATATCAAAACTCATATGATTCACAAGAAACCAAATAGAACGCATTTCAACTAACAGGCAAACGCTATGGTATCTCAGATAAACAAACTTTCAAGATGGGGTATCAACTTGCAATATAACAGAAATCAGTTATAACATTAAAAGATTACTTAGTAAACTTTCCCAAGGCAATATGGACGGCAGTCAGTTCCAGAACCTGCACAGCTTTGGTTCGTGGTCTGCGTCTGTCTTTCCCTTGTTTTGTAGCAGGATTTTACCTGAGTTATTACAGCCTTTTATGCTGTTCCCAGATGCAGGTGTGAAGGCCCTGAAGCCTTTCACCGGTCCGTGTTCGCATCTGGTCGTGGCTTTTAAAGGTAGATTAGTGATTTCTGCCCACAACCTGTGTTTTGAGAGATGCATGAAAGTTTTACCATGAAAGCTTGTTAAGGCAGCTTGGAACCCTGCGTCCTCAGCTGGCATCCTATCCAAATTGTCCTTCGTAGCTGGCATGTAGATGATGGCAGTGGCAGGGTCCTCTCCTTCCAGTTCCCGCAGTCGTCCTCTGCCTTTAATGACAAGCTTTGCATACATCTCATTAACAGTCCACACAGTGTTAGATGGTATGTGGGGCAAAATTAGCCACTTTAGAAGTTGGAGTGGGTCTTTTTCAGTCTGATCCCACTGTAAAAAGGCTGCTAATAGTTGATACCTGCTGGGAATGAGGGCTAGGCAGATTTGCAGTTCAGGATTTCTCCTTTTGCCTTGCCCTCTCTCTCTTGCCTTGGTACGAATGCCTAACACCCTTTTGGCTTCTGGTATCAGTAACCTGTTAGACATTAGACTGGAGTCTCCCTTTGGCAGCTGAAGCAGAGGGTGTGGCTCCTCTGGAGTTATGTGTAAAATGACCCTCAGCCATTTAACAGCCCCCTGATGCTCCTGCAATTCGCATAAATATAAAGTGTTTTTCACCTCGAGCTGCAGCAGCTGTGGAGAATCCTTTTGCTGCATGAATTCCTGTCCAAGGAAAGTCCAGGGTAATGGTTGCTGGATTTTCTCCGCTGCAAGGTGTAACCCTGCATCTTGGACAGTTTTGATTAGAGCAGTTAGAGTAAATGGCAGTTCATTTCCTGTGGCCATGCTTATTGGTATGTTACCTGTATAAGGATGTATCGTGGTTGTTTGATACCTTGTCGGGCTATTTTGCATCCCCTGAGAAAGGACAACCCAGTAATAGCCTTGCATGGGCCGTGCATTTTTCAAGGCCATGATGGGAAAGGCAAGCCTTGGCACATCCTCAGGGTGTAGGAAGGTGGTAGAGAAACAAATCTTTGAATCAGTTACCAATAGCGGCCATCTCGTTGGGAGCATATTGGGTGAAGGCAGTCCATGCTGTGGTGCTCCTGGAAGCTTTATGACTGCACTTACTGCTTTTGAGTTTGGCAGCATTCTCCACCTGTCACCTTTCTTGGGTGTGCAGTATATAGGGGCATTGTCTGGGCCGTTTGTTGCCACTTTGGGGCTTGCTTCAAGCTGCTTCCTCTCTGGCACGTGAAAGCCGGTGGCACAGAGGGCAGCAAGCAACACAGCAACAAGCAGTGCGATGCTTACAGCAAGGCACCTGTCTCGCCCTCGGCATCCCTGATACAACTCAGCTGATTCCTTGCCATTAGAGTATTTTTGGGGCATTGCAGCAAAGGGTCTCCAGGTATAATCTCCTTGAAAGTGGTCAGTGCTACTGCACCTGACACCACTTGCTCTAAGTCAGGCCTCTTCTCGTATTCCTAGCTGGGCTTCTAGGGCCGCAGCTAGAGAGACAGACCGGTGCTCCTCAGAGCCAAATCCTTGGTAAGGTTGAACCAGCTCAGCAGTGCCGTGGTCAACCCCTCCAGGAAAGGTTTGCAAAGCTTTCTCACAGCTTGTGTTCACCTTTTCAGAAGCCAACTGCTTATACAGCATCTGTCTGGCTTCATTGTATTCAATTTGCTTGTCTAAAGCAGTCCGCAGTCGATTTAAATATTGTGGGTTGGGCTCAGCACAACTTTGTGACACTTTTGTGCTGGGCAGATTGCTGTTTTGGTCTGTGGTGAGAAGCCTTCTCATGGCTCTCAGCGCCTGTTTGATTATTACTTTGTATTTTTCTCGGGGGTGATTTAATTGGGCACCTGCTGTGCTGTGTCTTCCTTCTCTGGTCAACGGGTTTATTGTTATGTCAGTTGGGGTGTTTGCATTGTGTTTGGCACAATTCTCCCGAAAGTCAGATAACCAGTCCACATGTTCTGTGTCATGTGGGGTGGAAAAATAGATGGAGTTCAATGCCTCCGAATACCCGAAGGCATTATTTAAGGATATGCCACCATCTCTTACCGAATGCCTCAGCCTCTGAGCAGCTCCATGCAGGAGCTCAGGCTGAGGGGTGTGGCTTTGGCTAAATTCATTTGAGTATGCCCGATTACCCTCCAGGCTACTCGGCCGAATTGCCTTATCCCTGTTTTGTTTCCACCTGTTATCTGATTTTCCCCCATTTGCCTCCTCGCTCCTTCCCGACGGAGCTATTGCTAGTCCCTCTCCCCTTTCCCCCCCCCATTCCTCCCCCCTCCGCGGCTCCGGCAATCTCAGTTCCCGGTGGGGGGTGTGGGCGGGTGTCGGACGCGGCGAGGGGGCGGAGCTACCTCCCCCCTCGCGCCTATGGGTGGGGCGGGGCCGCGCAGGGGCTGGAAGAGACAGGTTAGTTCCCGGGCCATTTGATGGGCAAGATGGCGGCGTCCATCTTGATACACGTGGCTGATCATTTGCAGGG